>NC_045434.1:132422226-132452226 GCF_002776525.5 Piliocolobus tephrosceles | reverse complement strand
GTTTCCTTGAGGACTAGAGAGAAGGGTAGTAAATCATGTGCTTCTATATCGCTGTTATATTCACAAAATAAAAATAGATTGTCTGGAAAAAATCAGCAAGTAATGAAGTAGGATGCTTTGATTGCTGTAGTATTTGAAACTATACCCTGATGGTTGCTCAAAGATGACAGTTGTTGCTAAGATATTTTAGATACCAGGAAAAGGGATTGAAAAGGATTATGAGCACTAAAGCAGATTTAAAAAAAAAAATACAAGCTCAAGTATGTGTTGTTGTTTTGATGCAGACTCAGAAGTGACATTGGGAAGGCACAAAGTAATAGCATTGGGCTTCAATCTGTTCACTGGCTATTCCCTCGGTAACGAATTGAAGTTGTAGCAATGATCCCTGTCATACAGGATATTTGAAGCAAATTAGATTTTTAAATCATATAGGTGGAGACTGAGGTGTCTAGAAACATCAATCATCACTAACATCAATCATCACTCTATGTCAGTGGAGCAGGGAAATGATTAGCCCCCGGCCTGCAAGAGTGAGTGGGAAGATCAGGCAATTCTGGACAAGATTCTCACACCTTAGAAGATTAGGCTAATATTCAAAATTAAATTTATAAAATGGCCCACCAAAAATAGGATGAAAAACAGTAAAGACGGGGGTGGAGGGTTGCATGTTTAGTTCAATTCATCTTGGGTCCTGAGACAAGATGGAAAATGAACCACTAAGTGAAAGTGCAGTAGAAAAAGCACTAAGGCTTTCCACATGGAAAAACATGCTTGAGCAATGTGTGCTATTTCAAAAGTTTTCAAGATACTGTAATAAGTTAACAGAAGTATGACAAAGAAAAATGTATAGTATTCAAGAGCCAAAAATAATACTCTATAAGCATATATTTCATGTTTTCCTCACTGGGTAGAAGGATATTTTCTTCAAGAAGCATTAATTTTTTTTTTTTTTTTTTTTTGGGACAGAGTCTCACTCTGTTGCCAGGCTAGAGTGCAGTGGCACAATCTCAGCTCACTGAAACCTCCACCTCCTGGGTTCAAGTGATTCTCCTGCCTCAGCCTCCCGAGTAGCTGGGACTACAGGCATGCGTCACCACACCCAGCTAATTTTTGTATTTTTAGTACAGACAGGGTTTCACTATGTTGGCCAGGATGGTCGTGATCTCTTGATCTCGTGATCTGCCCACCTCAGCCTCCCAAAGTGCTGGATTACAGGCATGAGCCACCACACCCAGCCGAAGCATTAATTTTTAAATGCATTAGAAATTCAACTTTTTTAAGCAAGCAGTATACAATAGATGTGGAAGTCCTGAGGCACTGTGCTATGACTTGAATACTATCTAAATTTCAGGAAAGAGCCCCCATCCTATATCTTTAAAATGAATTATTCAAAAATTGGAAATTAACCTTTTTTAACAAAAAATTACAGGAGTAACTGTATACATATTTTTACATATGTAATTTCCAGTGTCATTATAGAGAGATCTGAATAGGTGCTAACCTCAACAATAGGGATCAAACAGAACTGAGCTTCAGTGCCCCTAAGACATTCCAATGTGTTGTCTGTTTATGGATTGAGCAAGCAGTAAAGGTTATAAAGTATCTATCTATCTCAAAGAGATCATGAGAAATAGGACTGACCCCGCCTGTCACTGACAGTTTATGCATTATATGATTTTTTATTCCAGCATTCAATGATTTCAAGTGTCTCTCACATATCAGTTGATTCTTCATAGTGCTCATACAACCAACAGATGGCAGAATTGGCCATGTTGTTATTCTATGATGACTACAAATCTAGATCTATATCAAGCAGTATAGATTTTTTTTTTTTTTTTTTTTTTTTTGAGACAGGATCTCACTCTGTCACTTAGGCTGGAGTGCAGTGGCGCCATCATGCCTCACTGCAGATTCGACCTCCTGAGCTCAAGCAATCTTCCCACCTCAGCCTCCTAAGCACATGCTACTACACCCAGCTATTTTTTTTTTTTTTTTTTTTTTTGTAGAGATGGGGCCTCACTACGCTGCCCAGGCTTGTCTTTAACTCCTGGCCCTAAGTGATCCTTTCACTTTGACCTCCAACAGTGCTGGAATTATAGGCGTGAGCCACCTTGCCAGGCCAGATATTTTTCTAAAAATTGTTGTGGCCGAGTGCAGTGGTGCATGCCTATAGTTCTAGCTATTCAGGAGGCTAAGGTGGGAGAATCCTGTGAGTCCAGGAGTTTGATGCCAGCCTGGGCAATATGGCAAGACCCCAACTCTAAAAATATATAATAATAATAAAGGTGGTTGTGTATACCCCTAGCAATCAGAATATCTTACACATATACATCCATATACTCTTGCTGTTTCCAATTTCAAAGTATGTTTCTGAGCTTTCTTCCCTAAAACCTACCAAAAGAAAAGACCTCACCTTCGACTATTACTGCATGGTAACAGCACAATCAGTTCAAGAAAAGACAGAGGTCACGAGCTGTTGTTTTTTTCTTTTCTCACAACACATCTGACACCAAATGAGATTTTTTCCTCCCACCAACCAATTCTCCAACTCTCCAGACAACAGCTGGATGTTGTACAATTCAATTCAATTCTGACACTAACTACCAGAGTTAGTGTCAGATGACACAAGTGAAAGGGCTCTCAGTTCCACAAAACTGTCCCCATGTCAGACTTCAGATGCCAATCACAAGTCCAGGACTTCTGGGCTTCTGAGCCATCAGCTACAAATCAGGGGTTCCCACAACCCCCTCCTAGAACAGCTCACAGAACTTAGGAAAACACTTTATGTATTATTACCAGTTTGTTACAAACTCAGAAATAGCCAAACTCAGAAACAGCCAAATGGAAAAGATGCATAAGTCGAGATGTGGGGGTGGTGCGTGGAGTTTCCTCTGGCACCTTCCCAGCACCTTGATGTGGTCACCAAGCATTTAGGAGGTTTTATGGAGGCTTCATCTTGTAAGCATGATTGATTATTAACTCAAGCCCTAGCTTTTCTCCCTTGGAGGATGCGACTGAAAGTTCCAAGTTTCTCCTCAAGACTTGGTCTTCCTGGCAACCAACCTCCATCCTGAAGTTATAAAGGAGCCTAGCAAGAGTTGCCTCATTAGAACAAAAGATGCTCTTATCACTCAGAGAATTACTAGAGCTTTAGGAGCTCTGTGCCGGGAACCAGAGACACATACATATTTCTCTGGGTTCTTTCTTCATAGACATCTCATTTTATGATGAGATGGCCAGGTTGTTGATTAGTCACCTTGAGGTAATCTCTGAAATTCTGCAGCTGGGTCTCCAGGCTTGATCTGTCTCTCTCAGAATTTGTCCCTGGAACTTCTAAGTAGGCACATAGTTAGATATCAGCATATAGTTGGATAAATGTGAAGGGTGTGTATACGGTGAGAAAGAGAGGGATGTGCAGTTTATTTTAAGGCTAAGGGAAAAGGCTTCTGCAGCTTGCTTCAAGGTTACATCTTGAAACCCAAGAGAAAGGAAAAAAGTTTTAAAATGCATTTTGAAGTTAAGCTGCCACTTTACAGGCCCATACAGAAAATGATGCAGGTAACAGGGATAGGGTGTCCCAGTGTAGGATAAGGGACAATTGCCATTCAAACAGAGTGATCAGAAACCTCAGGGAAACGATGGCATATGAGCAAAGAGTCAGTGCAAAAGTCCTGGGGCAGGAGTTTTACTGGCAAGGTCAAAAAAGATGCAGTGTAGCTAAAGTGGAGTGAGCAAGGGATAGAGTCACAGGGGGTGAGGCTGAAGAAGTAAGGGCAGGGTGGTTGGGCAGATTATGAAGTCTTTTATATCATTGCAAGGAATTTGACCTCGACCAGGTGTGGTGGCTCACACCTGTAATTCCAGCACTTTGGGAGGCCAAGGCAGGTGGATCGCTTGAGCTCACAAGTTTGAGATCAGCCTGGGCAACATGGCAAAACCCCGTCTCTACCAAAAATACAAAAAATTAGCCAGGCGTGGTGGCACACACTTATAGACCCAGCCACTCAGGAGGCAGAGGAAGGATGGCTTGAGTCTGGGAAGTGGAGGTTGCAGTAAGCTGAAATTGCACCACTGCACTCCAGCCAGGGTGATAGAGCCAGACCTTGTCTTAAAAAAAAAAAAAAAAAGGGAATTTGACATTTACTTTGAGTGGAAAGGAAAGCTATGGAGTGTCTTGATCTAATTTGTGTTCTAACAGAGTCTTTGCAGCTCCCGTGTTGAGCAGAGACTGCAGGGTTAAGGACATAAGCATGGAGACCATTTAGTGGGCTAGTATAACAATCCAGGTGAGATATTGTCTTAGATCTGGATCCTTGGAAACTAACTCTGAGATGAGCAATTACATTCACAGGGTTATGGGGGGTGCTCTTGGGAGATACTCGTGTCAGGACTTGAAGAAAGCATAATAGGTCAGAGGGAGAAGCTGACCTGAAAGACAGTGGCATCTGATGCCTCAGCCTATCCTATGGGGAGCCCTGGAGCTGCTTCAGATTTGTCCAAAATTAGATTAGTTTTCCATGGCTGCTATAACAAATTACCACAAGCTTGGTGGCTTAAAATAACACAAATGGATTGTTTTACAATTCTAAATAACAGAAGTGTAAGAGCCCCAAATGGGTCTCATGGGACTAGTAAGGTGTCAGCAGAGCTGCATTCTACTAGAGACTTGAGAGGGAGAATCTGTTTCCCTGCCTTTTCCTGCTGCTAGAAGCTTAGAAGCCGCCTGCATTGCACCTTTTAGAAGCCACCTGAATCCCAGCAATTGCCATCACATCTCTTTCTCTGACTCTGTCCTGCCTCCCTCTGTCATTTATATGGAGCCTTGTGATTACATTGGGCCCACCCAAATGATCCAGGACAATCTCTACATCTGAACATCAACTGGTTAGCAACCTTACTTCCCCTTGCCATGTAACCTAATACATTCACAGGTCTGGGGATTAGACTATCACTCTGTCCACCACAGGCAAGATGGCCAGGTGTTCGTATCCATGCTTTGGCCAGGCTTTGGGTGGGGGCTCTCACTTGGGAGAGCAAGGCAGTTCTCCTCAGCCAAGGCAATCCCCATAAGGGACACACGTGTGTGCCTTTGACAGCCAACATTCCCAGCAGGTGGAGGACAGGGACCTCAGCTCTGAAGAGGATACCTGGAAGGAACGACCAATGTGGTAATCACTGTGGCACAAAGCAATTGGATGTTGGATCTATTTTGAAATTAGATTCAGCAGGATTTGCTGATGAGAAAAAAGGTCTCAAGGATACTCCATGATTTTAGGGACTGAACAATGGAAAACTAGACCTGCTGTTAATTAGACAAAAACCACTGAATCAGTACTACCTCATTTAATCCTTAAGATTAAACTGTAAGGAAACTACATTTATTAACTTCATAATACAACCGAGGAGATTGAGGCACAAAGATGTAAAGAAACCTGTCCACAGCCACTCAGTGAACAAGTGACAAAGCCAGGATTTGAACCCAGCCACTGCCCCCGAAAACACTCTGTTTCATCATTTTAAAATGATAATGGAACCCTTTCTATAAAATACTTGTTTAGGGGTCCAAAATTGAGCTTAATATTATTTTACAGAACCTTGACCTTTCACTCTGGGCCTAGAACCATGTCTGTCTGACACATGCTGAAATGCTTGGAAATACTTGTACACTGACTGTGTGAAGATCTAGTTACATGTATAAAATGTCTGGATGTGTTTCTACTTGGCTTTGTATGTCCTTGCCCCAAACTCCACCTCTATATTAATAAAGTCTAAACTCTTTAGTTCAAAACCCAAAATGTGAGCCAAGCATGGTGGCATGCGCCTATAGTCCCAGCTACTCAGGACGCTGAGGCAGGAAGATCGCCTAAGCCCAGGTTACAATGAGCTATGAATGCACCACAATATTCCAGGCTGGGTGATAAAGTGAGATGCTGTCTATAAAAGTAAATAAATAAGCTGGGTGTGGTGGTTCATGCCTGTAATCCCAGCACTTTGGGAGGCTGAGGCAGGCAGATCACGAGGTCAAGAGATTGAGATCATCCTGGCCAATATGTTAAAACCCCACCTCTACTAAAAATACAAAAATTAGCTGGGCATGGTGGCACGCACATGTAGTCCCAGCTACTCGGGAGGCTGAGGCAGGAGAATCACTTGAACCCAGGAGGCAAAGATCGAGGTGCGCTAAGATCATGCCACTGTACTCCAACCTGGTCAACACAGCAAGACTCCATCTCAAAAAAAAAAAAAAAAGTAAATAAATAGATAAAAAATAAAATCCAGGCCGGGCGTGGTGGCTCAAGCCTGTAATCCCAGCACTTTGGGAGGCCGAGATGGGCGGATCACAAGGTCAGGAGATCGAGACCATCCTGGCTAACACGGTGAAACCCCGTCTCTACTAAAAAAATACAAAAATCTAGTCGGGGGAGGTGGCGGGCGCCTGTAGTCCCAGCTACTCAGGAGGCTGAGGCAGGAGAATGGCGGGAACCCGGGAGGCGGAGCTTGCAGTGAGCTGAGATCCGGCCACGGCACTCCAGCCTGGGTGATAGAGCAAGACTTCGTCTCAACAACAAAAAAATAAAAAAATAAAATAAAATACATAAATAAAAATAAAAAAATAAAATAAAATAAAATCCATGATGTGACCCAAGCCTTGTTTCTCAACTTCTCACCAAGTCTCCAGCTTTTCTATGCTGTTTCATACATCAGTTCCTTTACCCTTCTTGTTCTCCCTTAGGCATTACAAAATTAAGTTAACTGTACTCTGCCCAGGGTGGTTGGCTCTCGACATTGCCCTGAATGCATGTGCTGGTTCTGCTTCCCTGCCACTGGGTGGGACATACTGCACCCCTAGAATAGCTTCTCCTTTCTCCCAACCTAGCTGAATATTCCTCACCTTCAAACCCTAGATAGAGACTGTCTCCACCATGAAGGCTTACACGTAACAATTTGTTCAATTGCTTGTAAAAGAAACTTAACTACATTATTTTAACCAAATAGGGGTTTGTTTTCTCACACACCAGGAAGTCCAGAAGCAGATAGCCCAGGACTGTCACAGCTGCTCAGAGAAATCACCAAGGACCAGGCTGCCTATGACATCCTTGTCTGACAACTCCAGCGACTGGCTTTGGTCCTCTTGGTGGGTAAGATGGCTGCTCTACTCTAGGTGTTGTGTCTGGGCTCCAGGCAAAGAGAAGGGGCAGGGGCAAAGGGTCCAAGGTGCATGCCAACTGAGTCTGTGCCTTTGTATCAAGAAAATAGTTGCTTTCCTGGAAGCCCCACTCACCGGACTTCCTCTCTCATCTGATTGGGTGGCCACCTCTTATTGGGCATGTGGCTCTCCTAAACAAAACTGGCATGCTATTAGAAAGGAAGAGGAAATGGCAGTGCCTACCACTCCTTCAGTCTGTTCCAGTCCATTGGAACTTTACCCTCCTCTGAGCAACTATTTACAGTCTTCCCACCTTATCCTCAGGGGATACTTTCCAAGACTTCCAGTGGATGCTTGAAACAAGGATAGTATCAAGCCCTATAAATACTGGTTTTTTCCTATATATACATACCTATAATAAAGTTTAATCTATATATTAGACACAATAAGAGATTAACAATTATAACTACAAAATCGACAAATGGGATCTAATTAAACTAAAGAGCTTCTGCACAGCAAAAGAAACTACCATCAGAGTGAACAGGCAACCTACAGAATGGGAGAACATTTTTGCAAGCTACTCATCTGACAAAGGGCTAATATCCAGAATCTACAAAGAACTCAAACAAATTTACAAGAAAAAAACAAACAACCCCATCAAAAAGTGGGCAAAGGATATGAACAGACATTTCTCAAAAGAAGACATTCATACAGCCAACAGACACATGAAAAAATGCTCATCATCACTCGCCATCAGAGAGAAATGCAAATCAAAACCACAATGAGATACCATCTCACACCAGTTAGAATGGCAATCATTCAAAAGTCAGGAAACAACAGGTGTTGGAGAGGATGTGGAGAAATAGGAACACTTTTACACTGTTGGTGGGATTGTGAACTAGTTCAACCATTATGGAAAACAGTATGGCAATTCCTCAAGGATCTAGAACTAGATGTACCATATGACCCAGCCATCCCACTACTGGGTATATACCCAAAGGATTATAAATCATGCTGCTATAAAGACACATGCACATGTATGTTTATTGCGGCACTATTCACAATAGCAAAGACTTGGAATCAACCCAAATGTCCATCAGTGACAGACTGGATTAAGAAAATGTGGCACATATACACCATGGAATACTATGCAGCCATAAAAAAGGATGAGTTTGCATCCTTTGTAAGGACATGGATGCAGCTGGAAACCATCATTCTTAGCAAACTATCACAAGAACAGAAAACCAAACACTGCATGTTCTCACTCATAGGTGGGAACTGAACAATGAGATCACCTGGACTCGGGAAGGGGAACATCACACACCAGGGCCTATCATGGGGAGGGGGGAGGGGGGAGGGATTGCATTGGGAGTTATACCTGATATAAATGATGAATTGATGGGTGCTGATGAGTTGATGGGTGCAGCACACCAACATGGCACAAGTATACATATGTAACAAACCTGTACACTATGCACATGTACCCTAGAACTTAAAGTATAATAAAAAATAAATAAATAAATAAAAAGACAATTATAACTACTGACAAAATAGAACAATTATAACAATATACTGTAAGAAAAGTTATGTAAATGAGGTCTCTCTCTCTCAAAACATCCTATTATGCTGTACTCACCCTTCTTCTTGTGATGTGTCTGTGGTTGGATGTTAGGAGCAGACAATGTCAATAACTCACAGGTAGGTGGCACATACAGTATGGATACACTGGACAAAGGAGTGATTCATCTCCCCACAGGACAGAGTCGGATGATGTGAAATTTCATCATGCTGCTCAAAAGGGTATGTAATTTGAAACTTATGGATTGATTATTTCTGAAATGTTTTATTTAATATTTTCAGACCACGGCTAATCATGGGTAACCGAAACCATGAAAAGAAAACTTCTGATAAAGAAAATACTGTATTGCAATTTGTGGGCAGCAAGAGTCCATGTCTATATCCTCCACAATAGAGTGCTGAGCATATGGTAAATATTCCATTGACTAATACCACAAATACCATACAGGCAACATGGTGTAATGGTTACTACTTAGTAGTCTGTGTTTGAATCCCAACTGAGCCACTTACCATTTATTAGTCCTGTCAACTGGACCAAGTTACTTAACTTCTCTGTCCTTCAATTTCCCCATCTGTACAATGGAAATAATGTGCTAATACATATAGACAACACTTGGCATTCTGGGGATTGGTCCCAGGTCACCCCTTATACCAAAATCTGTGAATGTGCAAGTCCCTTATACAAAATGGCATAGTATTTGCATATAACCTACTCACATCCTCTCATATTCTTTAAAGCATCTCTAGATTATTTACAATACCTGATCCAATGCTTTACATCACTTTATTCATGTAGATTCAATGTAGTACTCAGTGCATGGTAAATCCAAGTTGTGCTCTACAGAACTTTGTGCAATTTTTCCCCCCGAATATTTTTGATCTGAGGTTAGTTGAATCTACAGATGCAGAACCCACAGATACGGAGGGTTGTCTGTACTTTATGCAGCTGTTATAAGGATTAAATTAGATTAACCCTAATATTAATTTAATAAATTAACTTCAATAGAACAGCTAGAATAATAAGCACTATGTAAGTGTCTGTTCAGTGAATACATGATTGTCACCTATGGTTAAAACATTACCAGAAACTGAAATCCAGAATTTGACAAGTTAGAGCATCTTCATGGACTAAAGTGACAGAACAATTGAAGCCAGGACTGTTGAGGTCAATTAGGATGCATGGTATAACTGCAGGTGAGACATCAATAAGGGAACCTAGTGACATGCGGGTCAGAGTTGAGGCTTTAAGGTCAGGCTGCCAAATTCAGCCACTAGCTACCTACTTATTAACTGTGTTCCCTGGGCAAATCACTGAATCTGTCTAAGGTTCAGTTTTCTCATATGTAAAAATAGGATAAAAATAAACAGAGCCTCCCCTTATGTGTGTTTTGAAGATTAAACAGATAATCTATGTAGGGTACTTAGCATTATTCATAGTATGTTTGAATAAATGTTCATTTTGTTAAGGATCAGGACCTATAATTGAGAGGCCACCTGGGCCATTTGACCTTGGCTGAAGGGGACACAGGAGTGCAGAATGAAGTTTTGCCATGAATGTAAATCCTCCCTTACAAATCCTTCCATTTTCAAACCCGAGGCGAGAAGATAGAGCTGAGGGAAAAGGTGTCTGAGCTGCAACACCTTTATGTTTGGCCTCCCTGGGGCATTATGAGACACAGGAATGAGCCAGTGCCCTCTAGTTTGAGTTCTGACATTGGATCCTTTTTAAAAATGGAACAAATTGACTTCTCCTAAGAAACATTTAATTCATTTATTTTCTTAGACTGGCATATCGAGCCAGGTGCGGTGGCTCGCGCCTGTCATTCCAACACTTTGAGAAGCCAAGGCAGGAGGATTGCTTGAGCCCAAGAGTTTGAGAACAGCCTAGGCAACATAGGGAGACCCTCTTCTCTACAAAAATATTTAAAAATTAGCCAGGCATGGTGGCTCATGCCTGTGGTCCCAGTTACCTTGGAGACTGAAGTGGGAGGATCGCTTGAGCTCGGGAGGTCAATGATGCAGTGAGCTGTGATCATGTCACTGCACTCCAGCCTGGGTGACAGAGCAAGACCCTGTCTCACAAAGAACAAAACAAACAAACAACAACAAAAAAGAACTGGCATAGAGCAGACAATTGTTATCTCTGGAAGCTCATTTACTCCTAACTCCTATAAGATATGACACACACACACACACACACACACACACACACACACAATCTTCCAGGAAACCAAGAGGCTGAATATTTTAGCCAATATCACGTAGTTGGTGGGATTTAAACCCTAGCCTTTTAACTTTTTTTGAAAGACAGGGTCTTGCTCTGTTACCGAGGCTGGAGTGCAGTGGTATAATCACAGTTCACTGTAGCCATGACCTCCCAGGCTCAAGCAATCCTTCCACCTCAGATTCCTGAGTAACTGGGATTACAAGTGTGCACCACCACACCTGGCTTTTTTTATTTTTTATTTTTTTATAGAAATGAGGTCTTGCTATGTTGCCCAGGTTGGCCTCAAACTCTTGGCCTCAAGTGATGCTCCCACCAGAGCCTTACAAAGTGCTGAGATTACAGATATGAGCCACTTGCGCCAAACCCTTCTAACTTTAAATTTGGGGGTTGTTACATTTCAAAACAATTTCCTCTATTATAATATCAAACTAATGTGCACTTCCTGTAATCTCTACCTAAAATCCTCCTCTTAAATAGCTTATGATATATTATTGCAAACAGAAATAGATGACCTAGACAGAAGATCAGATGTCTTCAATCCTATTCTCCATGTATCCCCAAGCCTGTGAGAAGTTTCAGAGGGCTACATATGTGTGGAAGACAGTGTGGAGTTAAAGGACATTTTGATAGAACTTGGGCACTGGCCTCCAACGCTACTACACTCCACTGGCAGGCAAGGCTAACCCAGGTTATGTGGCCTAGCACCTAGAAATAAAACGGGTAATAGCCTACATGACCTCCTCTCTAAGTGCCACCTGAGTCTCAGCCTCCCTCATCCCAGTACTCAGTGGTCAGGCAAGACCAATCCAGTGAATATCAGAAATGTGGGCCCAAGAAGAGGCGACAGAGAGAGGATGTGTGCGTACCAATGCACAGGTCAGAGCTGCTCTGGGTAGCCAGCCCCAGCCCTCAGGTGAACTCAGCACAGCCCTTCTGACTTACCCAGGAAGATGGGAAAGCGCAAGAGTGAAGAAGCAAGAGAGAACGAAATGAAGAAGCCAAGTCTTCTCCTTCTTCCTTTCCCCTCCAAAAGAAAACCATCTCAAGAGCCACAAGTGGTATAGGCCCCTAAGTCAAGCTTATTCAAGCTCCACTTCTAATGCTCCATGCCCTAAAAAGTATGACCCAAGACTGTCCCTGAACATGGCTGATCCATGGTAACATCCTTCCTCCTGGGATAGTCTCAGACGTGGGTGAGGGGAGCACTATGAGCTTTCTCAACCTACAGGCCAACATATTTTATTTTATATTCTATGTCACTATCTCAGAACTTAACAGCACTGTATGGCAAAATAAACAATTGGGTTTTTGTGACGAGCCTTTGAAATGTCCTTCCTACTGTGGATGTGCCACATTGTCTCCTAATTCTTCCCTTACAAGCAGACATAATCCATGATTCTGAATGAATTTATAATACAAAGCCTTCAAAGGGTGGCATGTAAGTTCCACAGACCTCATTTTTACAACCAGGAAAGGTTATTTCCAGGAAAAGATTTTGAAGACGTGAATACAAAGTGAGCAGTGCTATTATATGCATGTGAAACGGAAACATCTCCCAGTCTTTGGTAACTGGTGCAGTAGACCACAGCTGGTTTTAATTATGTAGAAATGATTGATTACAGTAAAAACTCAACCTGGAAAATTGCCTCAGAGTTAGAGTAAAGAATTCACAAGGATTTAGAGTTGGCAGATACCAAAGTGATCATCTTATTCACTGGTGCCCTGTGTTTTATTTAATCCAGTCAACAAATGTTTACTGAATGTCTGTTATGTGCAGGGAATGCAAGCACAAAAATCTTTTTTTATTTTTAAAAAAGGTCACAGTTCATCATATGATAGCCATTGTAATTCTGGATTTTCAGAAAATTATTTAATAAGATAAAATTAACTACAAACTTAGTAAAAGTTTAAATATTATATTTTAATAATTATGACATTGCCTACATTGAAAATTAGTAGTATACACATGTATGAGACATGTTATTCATTCCATTGACAAAATGCTTGATTCACAAACATTCTTAAAATTCCTTGCAGGCACACCTAAGTTCCCTTTGAGTCTAAAGCCTTCAAATTGGAAATTGCTGACTAGTTCAATAAACTCCTTTTACTGATGATGAAAATTGATAAATAACTTACATCTGGTCTTATAGCTAGTGGTAGAGCTAGCAGCTTCAACTCCTAACCCAGAGCCTTACTGTGTCGTGCAGTTTCTGCCTACCTGCTGTCTGTTCGTTTACCTGACAGAGAACACTAACTAGCCCCCACGATTTATTCTCTTCGTCTTCATCCCCACAAGTTTCAGCCGGGCACATGGGTGACCAGATGGAGACTACATTTCCCAGCTCCTCTTGTAGGCCGGCATGGCCATGTGACTTGAGTATGGCCCGTGGAATGCAAGTGGAATTGATGAGTCCAATTTCTAGGTCACATCCTTATAAAAGAAGCTGTTACCACTCCACATCCTAGCCCCCCTCCCCAAGTTTTGCACTGGTGAAACAGTTTTGACTGTGCAGATTAAGTCAGAACCCAGGAGGCAAATGCAATACATAGAAGGAATCTGAACCCCTGGGTGCCCTCAATGAACAGGACCACCTTGCACTGCTGCAACCCCTTCTGGACTGGTATGTGAAAGGAAAAGAAACTTCTATTTCACCTTAGCTACTATATTTGCAAGTTCTTTTGTGGCAGAACTGTAGTCAAACCTAGCCAAAATAACATAATATACTCACATAAAAGGTTACAAGGTGAGAGGATAAAAGCAATAGCAAAATGTGCTTCTGAAAATAAGGACAGTGTTTCATTTGTATTTCTAATTAATTGCACTACATTTGATCTTGGTGATCATAGAAGAAAATTAATCTCAGACTATAGTGGCTCCTGGTATTTACCACAGTGTGGTATCCTCCCATGCTGTATCAGGGTTGGTCTGTGTGACCAACAGAATATGACAGAAGTGATCATGGGTGACTGCTGAGGCTAGATTATAACAGCAGTGTTGCTTCTGCCAGGATTTTCTCTGATAGATCACCTTTTTCTGAGGGAATCCAAGTGCCATGCCATGAGGACACTTAGGCAGCCCTATAAAAAGGCCCACATGGCCAAGAACTTGAGGCCCCCAGTCAATAGCCAACAAGAAACTGAGATGAGCATGGAAGCAGATCCTCAAGCTTCCATGAAATCTTCAGATAACTGCAGCCCCAGGAGACATCCAGTTTACCTCATAGGAGAGCCTGAGACAGAACCACCTAGCCAGGGAATGAAATTGGTACAGCCATTATAGAAAACAGTATGGAGTTTCCTCAAAAAAATGAAACAGAACTTCATAGTGTATTAGTCTATTCTCACACTGCTATAAAGAACAACCTGAGACTGGTAATTTATAAAGAAAAGAGGTTTAATTGGGTCATGGTTCTGCAGGCTGTATAGGAATCATGGCTGGGGAGGCCTGGGGAAACAAATCATGGCAGAAGGGGAAGCTAGTATGTCTTACATGGCTGGAGCAGGAGGAAGAAAGAAAGGCGGAAAGTGCTTACACACTTTTAAACAACCAGACCTCGCAATAACTCACTCACTATCATGAGAACAGCACGAAAGGAGAGATCCACACCCATGATCCAATCACCCTCCACCAGGCCCCACCTCCAACATTGGGGATTACAATTTGACATGAGATTTGGGCAGGGACACAGACTCAAATCATATCACATGCAATCTAACAATCCCAATTTTGAGTATATCTCCACAGAAAATGAAATCAGTATCAAAGACATACCTGCACCCTCATGTTCATTGCAGCATTATTCACAATCGCCAAAATATGGAAATAACCTAAGTGTCCACTGATGGATGAATGAATAAGGAAAGTGTAGAATATATGCCAGGTGCAGTGGCTCACGCCTATAGTCCCAGCACTTCAGGAGGCCGAGGCTGAGAAGGGTGGATCACTTAAAGTCAGGAGTTCAAACCCAACCTGGGCAACACGGTAAGACCCTGTCTCTACTGAAAATACAAAAAATTAGCCGGGTGTGGTGATGGGTGCGGTGATGGGTGCCTGTAATCCCAGTTACTCTGGAGGCTGAGGCAGGAGAATCACTTGAACCCAGGAGGCGGAGGTTGCAGTGCGCCAAGATCGCACCACTGCACTCCAGCCTGGGTGACAGAGAGAGTCTGCATTACAAAAAAGAAAAAGAAAAAAATATATATATATATATATAGGACTATTAGCTACAATAAAATATGTAAATCCTGCCATTTGCAACAACATGGATGAAACTGAAGGACATTATGCTAACTGAAATAAACCAGACACAGATATACAAATACTCTATTATCTCATTTATATGTGGAATCTAAAAAATTTGAACTCATAGAGTCAGGGAATAGAATGGTGGTTACCAGGAGCTGGGCAGGGGCAGGTGGGGAGATGTTGATTAAAGGGTACAAATTTTTAGACATAAGATGAATACGTTCTGGGTTTCTAATGTACAGCATGGCTATTATAGTTAATAATACTGTATTATTCACTTGGAATGTGCTAAATGAGTGGATCTTAAGTGTCTTCATCACACACACACATACAAAATGGTAACTAAGTGTGGTGATACACGTGTTCATTAATTTGACAGTGGTAATCATTATACAATGTATACATATATCAAATAATCATGTTGCATACCTTGAACATATACAATTTTTGTCAATTATACCTTAGTAAAGATGGGGGTAAAAACCTAGCTAAGTCACTCCCAATTCCTGACCTACAGAAACTGTGCTATAATAAATGTTTGTTGTTTTAAGCCACTAAACTTTGGGTTAATTCATTATGCAGCAAGAGATAGCTCATACACTTATTGAATGTGTTTGGCAGGTGACCCGATACAGAGCCTACCAGAAATGTAACATGCTAGAAATGTTGACCTACCTCACCTGGTGAACAGGTTCGTTCCATAGAAAATTTAGTTTATGCTTCCTAATTTTCTATAGGATTAGAGGTAATAATACCTATAAACATATCCCTTCTTAATGAATTTTGTGTATGTTATTTTTGGGGATAAGGGTGGGGATAGGTAATCTCACCATGTATTACCCCAGAATCCAGACAAAAGAGGCAAGTTGGCATCAAGTTATACAACTGATTTACATTTTATACAAGTTTTTTTACATTTATACAACTGATTTACATTCCTGCTATTTAGGTGAAATTAAGTTGTAAGTGTAGAAGCCAATTCTTTCCTTAATCATTTAAACAGCTGTTCAATGCATCGTGACTAATACCTGGTACAGTTTCTAGAAATCATGGTAGAAGTCATGGACTCCTCCCTCTCCCTCAGTCAAAATCCAGCCAGTCACTGAGCCCTGTAAAGAGTAACTCCTGAATGCACAAGGAATTCCTCCTGTGGTATGAGGCCCAGGCTTTCCTGGCAAGGTCTCAGGGAAGGGGCTGCCACATTGCTTTTTCAGAGGCATGGAGTAGTACTTTCACTTGGGGTTCAACGAGCGCTTGAGTTGAACACACCCCTTCCTGAAACAGTCACCAGGATTTCGAACCCCCAAATCAGGACATATTTTTTTGGCGGGGAGGGGACGGAGTCTCGCTGTCGACAGGCTGGAGTGCAGTGGCACAATCTCGGCTCACTGCAACCTCCACCTCCCGGGTTCAAGCCATTCTCCTGCCTCAGTCTCCCAAGTAGCTGGGACTGCAAGCGCACACCATCACGCCCAGCTAATTTTTTGTATTTTTAGTAGAGACAGAGTTTCACCATGTTGGCCAGGATGGTCTCGATCTCCTGATCTCGTGATCTGCCCGCCTCGGCCTCCCAAACTACTAGGATTACAGGCGTGAGTCACCGCGCCCAGCCCATATTTTAGTGAAGAACTGTTCTAAAAAGTCCAGGACCCAGGATGGAACATGATCAAAGAGAAATGAGTTGACCTGGCCGCTAGCATCCCAGTGACCAGGCATTCATCCTCTAGATATTCCATAAGTGTCTTCTACGTGCCAGACCTGGTCCAAGGCACTGAGCGAAAGGCCCAGTTCCTACCCTGGGCTCTTACAGTCTATAACTGTCAGCGCTGCTTCCCACGCCCCCAGGGCTCCCTCAGCTTCTCCCCACACTCCACCACAAGTTGGCAGATGGAGGCAGGGTTCCACCTGTCCTTTCCCTTCACCTTCTGGAGGAGGCTTTTGAGTACAGCTGGGGCAGGGGAGGTCAGGATGGTGGGCTCACTGGGAAACTGGATGACAAGGAGTATCCCTGTTATGTCAAATAGCTGCAGAAGAATGTTTTCAAACACACAAGGAGCTTAGGGAACAAGAACTACATTTTCATTCTGTATCCAAAACAATGTTTTGATGTCCCAAATTCTGTAACAGTACCATAGTCCCAGAGACTCATGGGCTGGCCTCTGGAGACCTGTGTGCCATGCAGTGTGCACACAGTACATAGGCCAGCTCAGACAGCAACTTGGTCTTTAATGCAGATGAACCCAGGGTCCCCTACTGGCTACAAATAGGCCTTATTTTTTCTTAAAGAGTATTTATCTGCTAAGATAACACAAATCAATATTGGGATCCATTTTACAAAAGAGGTTTAGAGGAGTTTTTAGGGAAAAAAACCTTTATCATTGTTTCCATTTGGGGATAACACTCCCTACCTTATTGGTTTGTCCCCGCTCTCCAATACCCTCATACTGGGTTGAGTAGCATTGCCCTCAAAACTCATGTCCTCCCAGGACTGCAGAATGTGATTTATTTGGAAATAGGGTCTTTGTAGATAAAATTAGTGAAGGTGCCATCATACTGGATTAGGGTGGGTCCTAAATCCAATGACTGGTATTGTTAAAAGAAGGCCATGTGGACCAGGCACGGTGGCTCACACCTGTAACCTCAGCACTTTGGGAAGCCAAGACAGGCAGATCACTTGAGTCCAGGAGTTCAAGACCAGCCTGGCCAATACAGTGAAAACTCGTCTGTATTAAAAATACAAAAAAATTAGCCAGGCATGCTGGCACCCACCTGTGGTCCCAGCTACTTGAAAGGCTGACATGGAAGAATCCCCTGGGCTCGGGAGATTGAGGCTGCAGTGAGATTGCACCACTGCACTCCAGCCTGGACAAAAAGAGTGAAACTCTGTCTCAAAAAAAAAAAAAAAAATGTCACTTACTGAACTACTAGATGCTGTGATCGATGTTGATGTGCTATGGACATGGTCCAATAGTGGTGTTCACCTTTTAGAAGGGCAAGCAAACATTAATTACAAAATAAGTGTAGCATTGCTACTATGAGACGTAAGTACTGCTGCAGGACATTAACATGGGATTTTGACTGTGCTTTGGATGAGGACACAAGACAGTAGTTGGCAAGTGCTCCCTTATCCCAGAGTGAATTGCTAGCTCAACTGTACAGGCTTTGCAAAGGGGGCTGTGAATTGATTTTGAGACCTTAGCTGACTGTCCTCTCCAGCCTAGGAAAGAGGTTGGAGTGTCTGAGAGGAAGGCTAGAAACACAGAAGGAGGATTTGATGGGTGGACAGCGTGTGGTTCACCCCACTTCCCTACAATACAGAAGAGGCCATGGGCCTGCAGGAGACCTTCTGCCGTTGAATGTGTCACTGGAGGTGGAGTTTTGATTGGTATCTGTTTTGTGACTGGAAATCCAAAGGCCAGGAGTCTGACTGAAGCTGCCCACGGCAACAGCACAGAGGATACAATTTGGGAAGATTACTCCCCTGACAATAGGTCAGAGGTGCATTTTGCCATGAAACAGAAATGCAGATATCCAAAGGATGAGCTGTGAGTTGACCTGGAGGCTCTTTAAAGGGCTTTGGCCCAAAGGGCCACTTTTAAAGTTATCCCAACAGAGAGTATTAAATCCTTGAGAACAGGGGCTTCAGGGGGAGATTCGAATGGCCACCTGATCCCCTCTGAGATTTGGGTGAGGGATCACCTGAATCAGGGAAGTACAGGTGAGAGATCTTGGGAGAGGGTCGCCAAAGAATCTCAGAGCAGCCCATGGGAGAATTCGGAACACCTGCTGGCCCAAAGAGCACAGAGTGCAAGTACTCAGCGGAAGATTTTCAGCCCCTTATCCTACCTCCCCTCTAACCCTGCAGGAGTCAGAAGTTCCACCTGGTGGTGGAAGGGGTGTGGAGGTGGAAGGAGGAACTGGAGCAGTAGAGAGAGAAGCTGACCATATCCCCATTTCCTACTGCAGGTTTCCTGCCCACAACGGGCCAACATTTAATGATTCATAGTTTTTATTATCCCTCTGGACTGGACACAATTAACTACCAAGAGCTAAAGTGACTAGAGCACTTTTCATCAGCAGATAATCCATGGTGGCTGCTAGAGGAAACTGTCCCCTCAGGGTGGTTTACAGGGGCAATCATGGGGAAAGTAAGTTTGTTTTATGACTAGGCTCTTCAAATTCTACTTTCAATTACACCATGAAAGATAAGCTGTAAGTGCGTATGACAGAGGGTTTGACCTGAAAGGAGGAGGTGAGGGGAATCTTAAAGGATTGCAGCAGCAGCAAAGCGGGTGTGAAGAGCAAATAAGGAGGAAGGGTAGGAATTGAGCTCAGGGCGGGCTTTCTGAATTACCCCATGGGGGATGGAATGGTTTGGGGTGACTTTCAGGTAGAGACCATGGTCATACAAAGTGGTATGTGGGCTAAAGTGGAAAGAAGGTAAACCAGAGAGAGAGAACTAAGGAGGCCGGGGGTGGGGGCCACTCACGAGATGTGAACTCTAGCCAAGGTGATGGCAGGGCTGGAGGCAGAGAGGAGGGCTATGACTGAAGTCGTCATCAATGATCAGGGAGAAGCAGATTGGGAAGTCTGCATGAACCACAGAGGAACAGGGCTTTGCAGACATGAGCAACAGTTGGGAAGACAGGAGATTCAGATGGCTTGGTGGAAGGGTTTGGGAAAGAAGAAGTGAGTGGGAAACTGGGAGGAGGAGAGGGAGCACCACATTTTGTTGGGATGAGATCATGGGGTGGGGGTTACAACTGTAGGTCAACCAATGAATATAGGAATGTGAGGAGAGATGATTGAGTCCCTCATGGTCTTCTACAGCCTTGCTGCTCAGAGTGTGCTCTGAGGACCAGCAGCATCAACATCACCTGCGAACTCAATGTCAGGCCCCACTGTAGACAAATGGGATCAGATTCTGCATCTGACAACCCACCTAAGTGGTTCTATGCACATGGAGGTTTGACAGCTCTGCTCTAGAGTTTGACAAACAATCCTGGGAGGAGCACTGTGAGGTGACTATTTGTAGCTGGATATTCCTTACTTTTTAGTCCATAGGAGGCTGTTTACTGGCCTCCTGGTGCAACATCTATAGGAAAATTGATTTTAGGAGGCATTACAAATAAGCCATTGGGCACATGGCCACTTATAGGCTGCTGTGATGGTTTCAGTTTTTGATTTATTTTTATTTTATTTTATTTATTTATTTATTTATTTATTTATTTATTTATTTATTTATTTATTTATTTATTTTGAGATGGAGTCTTGCTCTGTCACCCAGGCTGGAGGGCAGTGGCACAATCTCAGCTCACTGAAACCCCCGCCTCCCGGGTTCAAGAGATTCTCCCACCTCAGCCTCCTGAGTAACGGAGATTACAGGTGCCTGCCACCACGCCCAGCTGATTTTTGTATTTTTAGTAGAGATAGGGTTTCACCATGTTGGCCAGGCTGGTCTTGAACGCCTGACCTCATCTTGAACTCCTGACTGCATCGACCTCCCAAAGTGCTGGGATTACACCACACCCGGCCCTGCTGTGATGATTTTAGAGACTGATCTATGGTCAGGTCTGTGGATGCTGTTTGGTGGGGATACTGTAGCTGAGTGGAATAGAAGCTAGTTTCACATATGAACAGAGTAAATGATCAGAGGGAGTAGGTACAGA
This sequence comes from Piliocolobus tephrosceles, assembly GCF_002776525.5. NCBI lineage: Eukaryota > Metazoa > Chordata > Mammalia > Primates > Cercopithecidae > Piliocolobus > Piliocolobus tephrosceles. The sequence continues at coordinate 132,431,356 of NC_045434.1, read as the reverse complement.
TAAAGCCCCCACGTATCTCCCCATCAGCTTGCTTGCTTCAGGTCTGACATCCCACATCTCCCACTCCTGCAGCCAACTCCCTAGGTATTTACTGGATGCGCACCAAGGGCCAGACACGCACTCTTAAACATCCCCTTCAATTTCCAGAGCCTTTGCATAAACCATCTCACATTTAATTTTTATTCTCATAACTACCTTTTGAAGGTAGAAGGTACTTTCTCTATTTACAGTCCTGGAGGATTTACCCTAAATCACAGAGCTGATTAGTGGCTGAGCTGCGATTTAAATCTAGGTTCTCTGACTTCAGCTGATTTCTGCAGAAAAGACAGGTTTGTTTATGAAGGGGCTTATTATTTATGTCATAGATATTAGAATTTGCTGGGCCATGACGTGTTATAAAGTGTTTGGTTTCCTAATTACATAAGCAATATGATTTAAAATGCAGAAAAAGGCCCTTTCAGTGACAATCTCCTTTCTGGTCCTCTCTGACCCATCTCATGGGATATCACAAAGTAAGAAGCACCACAGAAAGCAGAGAGTCTCATTTCAATGGGCTTGTTTGGGACAGTGTGCAGAGGCCCTGAGGCCCTTTGTGGAGAGGGAACACTTAGGAAAGCTTGTACATGGCTTTTCTGCTTCCTCACCTGGTGGAGTGGCGGCTTGGCAGCTGCATGGCTATAAAACACCACTCTCTGGTCACTCTGATTCTAATTGAATGCACATCACACTAAACATATTGCTGTCAGGAGTCTTAATTTTAAAAAACAAGAGAAATGTGGGAGGAATGAGCCAGCTTGTTCCATCACTTTCCAACTCTCTGCACCTGTTCTTCCACGTGATTCTCATTGTCCTCCTCAAGGGACTCCTGTGTAGTCAGGGAGACCGGGCTAGGAAAGAAGTGGAGGGAGGCCCAGAGCTTCTTTTGTCTGCATTGTCTGGCAGCCTGAGCTCTTCCTCTGTTACACAGCTTGAACATGAGAGTTGTTTTTCAAAAGCCAGGGGAAACAGCACTGAAGGGAGGCTGCCATTGTTGATATGGAAGGTACCTCTCCCATCAGCCCTCTAAATGCTTTTAAGGAAAGGTGCCAGCTAGCTCCCATGCGGTATTTGCCTCAGTTGCTTACACAAGTCTACCAGAAATGGAAGGGATGGCTTGGAAATCAAAGTGAAGAAGCCTATTTAAATCTTCATTACTCAGCCCCAGCAGCACCTACCACAGCACACAGCTTTTTGCTCTAGCAATGGGCTCAGAGTGTCTCACTGGGCTTCCAGCTGTGTTTTTTTTTTATTTTTTATTTTTAAAGGATATGATGTGATATCCTCAACCAGAGTTGAGGACCCAGTGACAAGGAGAGGCTGTCCTGCCACTGGTCCTAATGTTTAGTCTTTACTTGGTAGAGCACAGGGGCCTATGCTGGGTAAGCCGGTGCCAGCTCTGTGAGCACCATGGTCTAGCAGACAGAGAATTCCAAATCCAGAGAATCTAGATATTGGGTGCTTTTTGTATAATCACCCCGTTTGTGTAGCACTGGCCTCTTAAATCAATTAGGATATGGAATTTCTGAGTTGGCTATTTAAGTACATTGCCAGAAAAACCTCTAAACCAAGCATGGACCTTAACCTGTTATTCTTACACAATCTGAGGCCTTCTGATGATTTTCCCATTAACATAACACATTCCTAAAATTAAGGACATGAGATAAACAGCAGGTCTAAAAAGAATTCCAGGCCAGGGACAGTGACTCATGCTTGCGATCCTAGAGATCTGGGAGGCCAAGGCAGGAGGATGGCTTGAGGCCAGGAGTTTGAGACCAGCCTGGGAAACATAGCAAGACCCCATCTCTACAGAAAATTTTAAAAATTACCCTGCTATACTGATGCATACGTGTAGTCCCAGATACTCAGGCGGCGGAAGCAAGAGGATAGCTTGAACCCAGGAACTAGAGGCTACAGTGAGCTATGAATGTGCCACTGCACTCCAGCATCAGTGATGGAGCAAGACCTTGTTCCTAAATAAATAAATAAAGTCCCTAAAAGTTTCTAGGAATGAGGTTTTGATTAAATGAAAAATCATTTAACTTTTTTCCTTAACTACTTTACCCATTAAGAGCTAGAATAAAATTGATTAGAGAAAAATAATAGCACCCATATATTGATCTCTATGTGCCACGCCCTGTGTTAAGCCCTTTCATACATTTCTTATTTAATGCCCACAACAATGTTGACTTCTCTTCCTGTTAATGGAAATGTGACTTAGATCTACCTAAATTTACAAGAGCCAGTAACCGGTGGGACTGGGAATAAAACTAACATAAGTCTGTGTTTAAAGCCCTTAATTGCCATGCGTCATTTGTAAAAAGATGACTGGAAGGGGTCTTTATTATATTTTATTTTGAGACACAGTCTCATTCTGTCACCCAGGCTGGAGTATAATGGCATGATCTCGGCTCACTGCAACCTCTGCCTCCCCAGTTCAAGCAATTCTCCTGCCTCAGCCTCCTGAGCAGCTGGGACTACAGGCATGTGCCACCATGCCCGACTAATTTTTGCATATTTAGTAGAGACAGGGTTTCACCATGTTGGCCAGGATGGTCTCGAACTCCTAACCTCAGCTGATGCGCCCGCCTCAGCATCCCAGAGTGCTGGGATTATCACAGTCATGAGCCACTGCTGCCGGCCGTTGCACTCTGAGATGCACTCTGGGATGCTGAGGCGGGCGGATCAGCTGAGGTTAGGAGTTCAAGACCATCCTGGCCAACATGGTGAAACCCTGTCTCTACTAAATATGCAAAAATTAGTTGGGCATGGTGGCACATGCCTGTAGTCCCAGCTGCTCAGGAGGCTGAGGCAGGAGAATTGCTTGAACTGGGGAGGCAGAGGTTGCAGTGAGCCGAGATCATGCCATTATACTCCAGCCTGGGAGACAGAATGAGACTGTGTTTATTTTTATTTTTGAATCTTGCATTTTCTACAGCACTTTGGGTAATTTTCAAAGTATTTTGTGAACAGTATCTTTTTTCGAATGTCTTAATAATTCCGTGAATAAGGCCTACAAGGCCTTTTTACCATTTTGCAGATGAGGAAACTAAGGCCCAGACAGGTTAAATGATTGACCAAGTTTCCAGAACTAGTAAATATTGGAACACCAATAAAAATGTACGTCTTCTGACTCCTCTTCCAGTGTGAGATCCGTTCCTCTCACCACCTCTCCATATAAGCAAAGAACCATGGGCTGAAAGAGACCTGAGTGATCATGAAGTCAACAAATCTCATTTTTTTTTTTTTTTTTTCTTGAAACGGAGTCTGGCTCTGCCGCCCAGGCTGGAGTGCAGTGGCCGGATCTCAGCTCACTGCAAGCTCCACCTCCCGGGTTTACGCCATTCTCCTGCCTCAGTCTCCCGAGTAGCTGGGAGTACAGGCGCCTGCCACCTCGCCCAGCTAGTTTTTTGTATTTTTTAGTGGAGACGGGGTTTCACCGTTTTAGCCAGGATGGTCTCGATCTCCTGACCTCGTGATCCGCCCGTCTCGGCCTCCCAAAGTGCTGGGATTACAGGTTTGAGCCACCGTGCCCGGCCTAACAAATCTCATTTTTAATTTTCAGAAACTAAGATCCAGAATGTGGGCGTTCCTTGGGTAACCAAAATCACCCAACTAGCCAATAACAGAACTGGTCCCAGAAATTAGACTCTCAATATTTGCCACTCTTTCAAAACAAAGAAGAAGAAGTTTGCAAGCAAAATCATCATCATTAAAAATTATTTAAGGGAAATATTTTGCCAGTTGCTTTGGAAGCATGAAAGAGGGAGCTTTAGGATGAAGCATCGTTGGTTCTTGAGTTCTATCCTCAACCTGCACAGTATTTACCAAAATAATTTGTTTCAAGAATAAATTTGCTCATCAGTCATTAATATTATGCCTGTAAAGTCACAAAGCAATTTTCCTCGGTGTTGATGTGTAACTTGCTATTAAAGATGTTTTTATGTAGGCTATAAGAGCCTTCAAAGGACAGTGTGCCTTAAATTAGAAACTTGAACTGTTCAGAGACAGAATGAGTCATTACAGCATCTGACACTAGAGGGCGCTCCGTGAGAAGGCTGGCTACACAAACAGGAGGCCTCTTGGAACAGCTGGAGCCCCAAAAGGGAAGCCAAGAAGAGAAGAAATAAACTGTAAAAAGATACAGTAGCATCAGTGAATCCGATGTCACAAGTCACACGATGGGCAATGAAAATGGCTGTGTCTGTGTGTGTCTTTGTATTTTGGTTTTGGTTTTGTTTTTATTTTAATATAGCCTTAGTCCAGAAGAGGATTGGTTTTTCATGTGGATACCATAAATCCTCACAACCTTGAAAAGTATTACTAATCTTCACTTTATAGCTTAAGAAATCAAGGTTCAGTGAAATTAAGTGATGTGCCCAGGGTCATAAATGCAAAAGTAGTGTACTATTAACTCCTACCAATAGCATTTTCAAAGCAATAAGGTTTTGATTACTGAAGAATATGTAATAACACCCTATTGTCTAATTAAATGCCTTTCATTTGCAGAATTCCTTAGAATTTCTTTAGTTAAAACTGTTATTCTACAACCTTGTCCTTCCACTCTAGCCAGCTCAGTAATTTTTTTTTGTCCATAAATATATCATTCTGGATTCTCTTAGTGACTTTATTCCAACCTCACTTACTAGAAACATCCTCTTTTCTTCCTCCTCCTCTGAGACCACCTAACCTTCATGCCATAGGGTCTGCACTGGCACCTCCTGTGGACCTTACACCTCTCCTCTCTGATCCTGACTGTAGGGACTTCTTGAACCATAGTAGGTGCCAGATAAATACTGGCTGACAATGGTTCTCAAACCTTAATATGCATCAGAATCACCAAGGGTGCTTGTCAAACTTGAAGATATTCAGACCTTACCCTAAGAAATTATGACTCTCAAAGTCTGGGATAGTATCCTTGCACATTTAACAAAAGTCTTGGCTGATTCTTACATAGGTAGTCTGTGAACCTCATCTTGGCAAAATACTTCTTGTTGTATTCTTCTAATGATATGATTTGCCATTTGTTACTACTACTTGAAACATTTTTGCAAGCTGCCACACTTCCATACATTTTGTTTCTGAAGGGTAGAAGCTCTTAGAGGGCAGAGACCTCATTTTCTGTTCTTTCCTATTCCTCCCTTTCATAGCCATCAGGTCCCCATTGGGTTGGCAGTTCCCCAGCACTTCTCTTCACCTACACCATAACTCTCCCTCCATGCCCTTTACCTGTGTAGCTCCCACCCCACTTCATGGCTCAGTCTGGATGGCTCCAAGTGATCTTATTGCTCAAGTCCAGGAATGCACTCCTGTCACATGTTCCCAAGGTACCCTCCACCTCTCCCACCAGGGCATGGCACATGATGCACATGTCTTTGCCTTCCCTTAGAAACTTTATTCCAACCTCACCCACTAGATACTTGCCGTACCCTCTTTGTGAGGATAGGACCTTTGGTTTTCTTATCCCAACTCTAGGAACAGAGCCTGATATTGGATAAGCACTTAATGATTGTTTATAGATAAGTGAATGAACAAACTGAGAAGAATGATTAAAAAGAGAGAAATACAGAGAAGAAACACTTTTAAAAATTACCTTATTTCAAAGGGCATGTGAAGTGTGGGGACAATGGCCTTTGGGGTCAGAATGGGGCACCCAGGGATGGCCAAGGGGAGCTGTGGAGCCCGGGTGACTTCACTAACTTCATTTTCCCTGTGAATCTAATACAGTTCAATTAATAAATATTTATTGGGAGTCTTTGATGTGAAAGCCACTACACTGGACACTGGGAAGTCAAATATGTGTAAGACATAGTCCCTGAACTTGAGGGTGTGATATTTAAAGTGACACCATTTTGTGATCTATATGCCAGTGTGTTTAACTATTAATAGGAAACAAGAGATGACGCTATTCCACTCTGAGGAGAGTTCAAATGATTCTGGGTCTTATAATTGCTACATGATGTAAGGTGAGTCTTAAGAAGCAATGAAGCACAATGCGGGGGGCGGGGGGGAAGACAGGCTTTAAAGACCCACAAACCCACATTGAATACTGTAGCTGCCTCCTCTTACTAGTTATGCTACCAGCAGCCTGGGCTGCCTGTGTAACATAGGTCTAATAATAATAACACCACTTCTGGCACATATTAGCAGTGGTTAGCATGATTTAGCACTGTGCCAGGCACTCTGCTAGGCACTTTCCACGCATTATCATATTTAATCCTCTCAGCTATCCAAGTGCCACTTCTATTCACATTTTATTACTGAGGAAATTGGCTGTCATAGACTGAAGGTTTGTGATCCCCCAAAATTCGTATGTTGAAGTTCTAACTCCTGCTGTGGCTGTATTTGGAGATGGGACCTCAAAGAACATATTTAAGGTTAAATGAGGTAATAAGAGCGGGGTCCTGATCAAACAGGTTTAGTGTCCTTATTAGAAGAGACACTAGAAGGCCAAGCACAGTGCCACACACCTATAATCCCAGCACTTTGGGAGGCTGAGGTAGGAGGATCACCTGAGCCCAGGAGTTTGAGACCAGCCTGGACAATACAGTGAGACCTCATCTCTACAAAAAAATTTAAAAATTAGTTGGGTGTGACAGTGCACCTGTAGTCCCACCTACATGAGAGGCTGGGGTTGGAGGATTGCTTGAGCCTTGGAGTAGAGATTGCAGAGTCATGATTGTGCCACTGCACTCCAATCTGGGATACAGGGCAAGACTCTGTCTTAAAAAAAAAAAAAGAAAGAGAGAGACCCAGGGAAAACTCTCTCTCTTCATCCCCTCCCCTACAAGAAAGGACATGTGAGGTTTTTGCACCAAAGAAAGGCCTCATGAAGACACAGTGAGAAGGCAGCCATGTGCAACTGAAAGACAGGCTGCTCACCAGACACCCAGACACCAACCCTGCTGGCATCTTGATCTTAGACTTCCAGTCTTCAGAACTATGAGAAAATAAATTTCTGTTGTTTAAACCAGCCTGTTAATGGTATTCTGTTATGGCAGCCGAGTTGAATAATACAGCTCAGAGAGGTTAAGTAATTTGCCTAAAGTGACCCAGATATCAAATAGTACAGTCAGGATTTGAACCTGGACCTGGCTGATTAATAAATGAGATAATGTAGGTAAAATTCCTGCATGGTGCTGGCAAATAATAATCTCTTAATAAATGGTTTATAATATTCACATTGCACTCCAGAAGTCAGGCCCACAGAATTACTGCTGTTAGTTAGGGTGAGTTACTATGAGGATGGCTCAGCAAAAGAGCAAGGAGGGCTAGTCTCCAGAGCCTGTAGCATGAGCCAGACACAGGAAAGGAGCCTCCTCGGCCACCACCAGTGCTTGTGCAACTCCTCCTGCACTGAGCTTCCTTGGACTCAGGAGCTATCACCCAGATCTGTGGAACCCTAACATCATAGGGTTACAAAGGCCTCACAGGTCATCCAGGTCCACAATCTGGTGCCTGCATACCCCTACCACATCTCTGCCCAGTGACTGCCGCTGCTTTAATCTCTCACCTGATGGCCTCTCAGTATGGTTCTCAGGTAGGGAAGGCGGGGTTTAGAGCCCAAGTCCCAGAAGTCATCCCTGGATGATACTTTCAAGATCTTCTGAGTCAACCACATGTGTTCCACATGACCTGCCTTGAGGGGGAATAGCAGGGACTTAACCTAGGGAGAGGCTGGAGCTTTTCCCTCCCTCCCATAGAATGAGTCATTCCTTCCCAACCCACTTTTCTCATTGTCCTTCCAGGAGGCAGTGAAAAGGTTCACATATTTGGAAATCCAAATTAACACTGATACAAACAAAAGGGCTGCTAAGTCACTGGGAACTGGTGTGGTGGGCATCACCACGGAGACCTGGGAGGCGGTTGTCAGAGGAGAGCTGGCTCAGATGTCAGAGATGCACAAACTTGGATATGCTCAGTCCACAAGCAACACCCCCGCAGCTGGCATCTATACCCTTGGTAAAGCTCCTGGCTACAGAGTGCTCGTTGATGACGAAATTTCATCTCCCAGGCTCTCCTTGACTTTCCTTTCACTGATACAATGTACTGCATTTTGAGGTCTCGTCCCTTAGCTTTCAGCACAGGGGGTCATTAGTGAGGGGTAGTGCTGTATTCACACGCTGGTTACCTGTTTGTCTTGTCTTCTCTTTTTTGACAACACACAGCAGGCAAGGCCTTATCCTTTGATGAGTTAGGACAGCTATCTTCTTCAAAGGGCTGAAACCTCAAAATGAGATGGTCCTTTAGATTTTTCGGTCCCAACTCTTTCATGAAATTGTACCAAGATCCTGATTTCCTAAGCAGACAAGGGTGAGGAACTTCATTATTACCGTTTAATAGCTTATATGTTAGTAGGGGCTTGATAAAATCCACATTGAATGGGACCTGAATGTGAGTCCATCCTTGGAGCCACTACTCTGCCCCTCAGGGTTTCTCTCTCCTAGCCCTCCGGCTTTCCCCTCCTGCTGGAGTTCTGCCGCTGCTGCAGGGCTGTGAAATTCAATTGTGAAAACATCTCTCCAGACCTCATCATCAGTTCTTCCTAACAACTCTAAGCCTCTAATACTTGTGCTTAGACTATTTTTAACTTGTCCTTTCTTTCAAAAATTTACACCAGAGGAGCTTAATGAGCCCCATTTAACTTTTTGTAGAAAAAGAAAATTTGCAGACATGAACTAATAAGTGCTAAAGAACACCATGGTTAGCTGGCACGCCTCTGAAAACCTGCCTTCTCCCTGTGCAATATAATAGTTTATTTTTGGACAGCAGCCTCCACACACCATCATGAACACGCAACATTGGGGTTTAAAATGAACCTTAAAAGAAAGTGAAGATTTAGGTGGAGGTTTAGAGAAGGAACTCAGGGTTGCAGAGGGCAGGGTGTGGGAAGGAGGGATGAGTTCCTGGGCAATGAGAAGTCCTGGCTGCCCAAAGCTGCTTCCAGCATCTTGCACCTCCAGATTCTTTTTTTTTTTTTTATGATAAAACCCTTTTTTAAAAATTATTATTATACTTTAAGTTCTAGGGTACATGTGCATAACGTGCAGGTTTGTTACATATGTATACTTGTGCCATGTTGGTGTGCTGCACC
>NC_045434.1:132421760-132422126 GCF_002776525.5 Piliocolobus tephrosceles | reverse complement strand
CCCCGGTGTGTGATGTTCCCCTTCCCGAGTCCAAGTGATCTCATTGTTCAGTTCCCACATATGAGTGAGAACATGCGGTGTTTGGTTTTCTCTTCTTGTGATAGTTTGCTAAGAATGATGGTTTCCAGCTGCATCCATGTCCCTACAAAGGATGCAAACTCATCCTTTTTTATGGCTGCATAGTATTCCATGGTGTATATGTGCCACATTTTCTTAATCCAGTCTGTCACTGATGGACATTTGGGTTGATTCCAAGACTTTGCTATTGTGAATAGTGCCGCAATAAACATACGTGTGCATGTGTCTTTGTAGTAGAATAATTTATAATCCTTTGGGTATATACCCAGTAGTGGGATGGCTGGGTCA
>NC_045434.1:132242697-132421360 GCF_002776525.5 Piliocolobus tephrosceles | reverse complement strand
AGATCCCATTTGTCAATTTTGGCTTTTGCTGCCGTTGCTTTTGGTGTTTTAGACATGAAGTCCTTGCCCATGCCTATGTCCTGAATGGTACTACCTAGATTTTCTTCTAGGGTTTTTATGGTATTAGGTCTAACATTTAAGTCTCTAATCCATCTTGAATTAATCTTCGTATAAGGAGTAAGGAAAGGATCCAGTTTCAGCTTTCTACTTATGGCTAGCCAATTTTCCCAGCACCATTTATTAAATAGGGAATCCTTTCCCCATTTCTTGTTTCTCTCAGGTTTGTCAAAGATCAGATGGCTGTAGATGTGTGGTATTATTTCTGAGGACTCTGTTCTGTTCCATTGGTCTATATCTCTGTTTTGGTACCAGTACCATGCTGTTTTGGTTACTGTAGCCTTGTAGTATAGTTTGAAGTCAGGTAGCGTGATGCCTCCAGCTTTGTCCTTTTGACTTAGCACCTCCAGATTATTTATCTTTGCTTTGAATCAGCCAGGAGTATGAATGATATGAAGCAAGTGGGAGAAAATAAGCAACATTTCAGATTTTTGTTCATTATCATGTAAAACTAACACACACACAGACACACACACACCACCACCACCACCACCACCACCAAAACCAGCAACTAACCAAACATAAAAGAGCTTGAGCTCCTGCAGAGAATAAAACACTGTGGCAATAAACATTTTCGTCATTCATCCATCCAAACTCAAGAGTCCCTTTGGGTCAAACTTGATCCTAGAGAATTGTTCTCAGCTGTCCTACAAGGCAAGAGGTCCAAGTCACAAATTACAGGACTGCCCCCATTCATGTCACAGCAGTTAGGACATGACCATTTGCCTTCTGGATTTTAGCTGAAGTATCATGGAGGTCTTTCCAGGCATGAAAGTAAAGCCCTATTCTTACTGGTGCTCATACCCAACCATGCTGGTTGTTCCAAAGTCGCCTGATTCCTTTCCCTATTATCACCGTGACCTTCTAAATTGGGGCTCAGCCATGCCTTTACCTAATGGGGCTACAATAAACCCTCTCTGACCAGGGGTTTCTGAATGCAGTGTGAGGCATGCAAACAGCCTTATTTAACTGCTACTGGTGTGTCTAAGTTCTGGGGACAAGAGAAAGAGGAACTTAGACTTCATTGGAGGAAGACCTTCCTCCTTGGATAATTAGCCCGTTCTCTCTGAACAGTGTTAGTGTTATAATGTACCATTCTTTAGAATTTTTCTTTAGAATCCATATTATTTCCAGCATTCCATGATAACTCAGAAGATAAAAGTGTTTGCTCAAAGCAGGACAAAGTACTGTCTGGCTATGTTGGCTAAAAGAAAAGATTCTTAAAACGCTAAGAAATAAAGGAGAAATTTGTACATGACAGGAATAATTATTTTAGTTTATTACATAAAAAATTGCTTGTGATCAAAATGAGTGTGAAGTATTTATTCATGATGTATACTTTGATTAATTAATCAAAAGGAGACAGGATAAGAAGAGCAATTCTTTTGAGTTGCCACTCAAGTCTAGTGCTCATAATGAAAAAGGCAAAGAGTTTCGTGTTTAGACTCTTGATGAGAGGTTAAAAAGTCAACAAACCTCCATCAAAAAAAGCAATTTTCTGAGTTCTTTACTTGCATGTTTGCTAGTGAGGCAAAAGCAGCCAAGGCTTTTGCTTTATGCACAGTGTAAACAGAAATTGTGTAATCCTTATTCAATGGCTCATTGAATTTAGGTCTAGAACAGGCCCCATTGTTTGTCTCATGCTACATGATAGAATGGAGATGAAGACAAGCTCTGTGCCTGTGCTCATACTGTTCCCTCTGTTGGTAGAACCTTCCCTGTCTTATCCACTAGGTGAACTTCTATTCATCTTCTGGGACCCAGCAAAAAATACCGTCTCCTCTCTGAAGGCTCCCCTGATGCACCCAAGGCAAATTATAATCTTTCTATCTGAATGTGTGTCTCTCCTCACAGACTGTGGCCTCATAAAGATGCAAGAATATGCTTTATTGATATGGGCATTTCGAGCACAATGGTTGGCTCACAGTAAGCAAGTACTCAGTAAAGGTTATTATTGATCATGTATATAAATAAATGCTTTTTGAAAGCATGCATATATGGCAATGACAAGGAGAACAAATAATAACAAGAATTGAATATAGGCATTATTTCATAAATTAATAATCACTGATTCATCACTGGGCAAGGCAGTGGGGGAGACTGAAGAAACTTAAGACAGAGTCTAGGTCCTAGTTGGGAGAGTTGAAAGAAACCTACATGAAAGAGCCAGGAACACAAAAAGCAATATGTGATTGCATCTTACAGTGAACGGTTCAGAGTAGTGAGGGTAGGTGTCAGAGCTTTGAGTTCTACCCCTCTCCAAGAGGATTACGCCGATCCAACGTTTACCACTCAAACAGCTGTCAGAATCCTTTTCTGGGTCGTTCCTCACCCTACTTTGCACTTTGTTCTGGATAATAAAAGGTGCTGGAAATCTAGGCATTTATGTGAAATCTCCTAATTACTAAATATCAGCAACTAATATTAAAAATCTTAGAACACCCTGTAGTAAAACACATTTGTAGGCCTTGGGCCTATAGCTTGTCAGCCAGGTGTCACACAAGAAAGGAAGAAAGACTAACATAGTTAACTTGTAAAACTCTTACTCCATTTGAAAGAGAAGGAAGATCAGATTTTAGGAGATAGGTCAATGTTACTGAGGAAAGTGTCAGGAGAACTATTTGTTGATATGCTGAAGATAAACTTCCAGGGGATATTATAGAGGCTCAGGAATGGGAGGCAGCTGGTCAACTAGTCTCATGAGTGGATGATTTAGACTCATGGTCTCAGCCCCCTTTATTAGTAAGGGTTCTATCAAGACATGGATCTAATAGTGTATTTATATAGAGAGATATGTAAAAGAGAATTTATGATGGAAATTGGCTCATGTGATTACAGAAGCTAAGCAGTCCCATGATCTGCCTTCTGCCAACTCGAGAACTGGGCAAACCAGCGGTGTAATTCAGTCTGAGGCCAGAGGCCTGAGAACCAGGGGGAGCCGATGGCATAATTCTCAGTCTGAGGCTGCAGGCCTGACATCCTAAGGGGGTCGTTAGTGCAAGGCCGGGAGTCTGAAGGCCTGAGAGCCTGGAGTTCTGCTGTCCAAGGACAGGAGAAGATGGCTGTCCCGGCTCCAGAAAGGAATTTGAATTCGCATTTCCTTTGCCTTTTTGTTCTATCTGTACTCTCAACTGATTGGATGGTGCTGGCTTTCACTGGGTGAAGGTGGATCTTCCTTACTCAGTCCGCTGAGTTAAATACTGGTGTCTTCCGGAAACACCCTCAGACATACCCAGAAATAATGCCTTACCAGCAATCTGGGTGTCTCTTAACCTAATCAAATTGACACCTAAATGTAAGCATCACACTCCCCTTTGGCTTAGGTTCCCTGCCTGAGCTGAGCAAGGGTTCCAACTTCGAGACTGATCAGCAACAGGAGACAGGACTGCTGCCTTCCTCTGTGCATCTGTGTTGCCCAGGGAGCCACTCACGTTAGGATGACACCGACTTTTAGTTCCAGGGCTACAACCTCTCAGTCCAAACTTTACTTTCAAATCATCTCCAGGTTTTGCTGCTTTGAGAAGCTGTCAGGTGAAATTTCAAACAATGCTCAGATGTATTAATCTTTTAAAGCCAGAATGCTAGAATTTCACCCATGAGTAAGAAAACCCCACAAGCTGGTGTCTCTCTTCCTGTTCCTACATTCCTCTCTCCAGCGCAGGCACTGCTCAGCCTCATCTTGACATTTAAGGTTTCTGGCTGTGCTCATCTTCTGTTCCCACAGACAAGAGCTATGAGGAGACATACTAACAAAGTAATTTCCATGTGGATTTCTAAACATTCAACTCACCATTTGGAAACAGCAATTACTCTTTCTCTTTTCAAGTGACCATACAAATCAGTTTGCTTTGGGAGCTTTTTAATTTTTTAAGAATTGCTCAATTCTTTTCTTATGGTGATTTTCCCATGGATTTTTTTTTTTTTTTTTTTTTTTTGCCATTTCAACTTTCAGTTGGAAAAACTTAAGATTCCCACTTGCTATTTTATGTCTCATCTGTGTTCTTTTACTCACTTAAACCTTTTATTTTAGCCAATTAGAATACATAGCAGCCTTACTGCACAACATGAGTTTTAAAGTAAATAATATATTACAGGAAAATGAATGTTTAATGTGCTCTTATTCTTTTCACTATTGTGTTACTTTGTTTAAATATTTTCCTTAATTAGAGTATAATTTAGGACTTTGGAATTACTATTTAGCAATTTTGTTTCTTGTTAAGTCAGATCAGATTGTTTTTCCTTATAAGAGATTAGCAAAAATTGGCCCGGCATGGTGGCTGATGCCTGTAATCCTAGCACTTTGGGAGGCCGGGGTTGGGGGTGGATCACCTGAGGTCAGGAGTTCGAGACCAGCCTGACCAACATGGAGAAAACCCATCTCTACTAAAAATACAAAATTAGCTGGGGCGTGGTGGCACATGCCTGTAATCCCAGCTACTCAGGAGACAGAGGCAGGAGAATCACTTGAACCCAGGGAGGCGAAGGTTGCGGTGAGCTGAGATTGTGCCATGGCATTCCAGCCTGGGCAATGAGAGCGAAACTCCACCTCAAAGAAAAAAAAAAGAGAGATTAGCAAAAATGGTAATGTTTTCCACTAAGTTTCTTCTCCTGCCATGTAAACGACTAGGTGCTGTTTTAGCAATAGGTATGTATGATTTGGAAACTCTGAATATGAATGCCTTTTTTCAATTAACAAACCTCAGAGAACAACATGAAGTGGAAAAAATCTCTTCCTGGGAAAAATTTTCCTGCATTTACTACTGATTAGAAATCTGAAATAAATTCATTAATTAATTATAAAATAATTATTCAGTGGGTACTATGTGCCAGACACTATTCTAAATACATGTGGGCAAAATAGATAAAATTTCCTATCTGCAAAAAGCTTATATTCCAGCAGGAAAAGATAGATAACAAACAAAAAATATAATAAGCAAGTGATAAGTGCCCAAGGGAAAATAATGAAGCAAGGTGATGGGAACGGAAGCAGGCAGGGAGTAGGTTCCAATTTTAGATATGGTTGTCTGGGTAGGCTTCTCTGAGTGACATTTGGTGTGTAGTATGCAGATCATGTAAGAACCTCACAAGTCACCGTAAGGATTTTGGCTTTACTCTGAGTAAAATGGGGAGCGATCACAGGGTTTGGGCAAAGGAGTGAGGCAATCAGACACATATTAAAATGATCACTCTGGCTGCTGCTGAGAATAGACTGTGGAGAGGAGTAGGATAGAAGCAGAAGTACGTAGACTAATCGATGGCTAATGAGTTAATCGAGAAGAGAGATGAGAGTGGATGGGACCAAGGTGGTAGCCATGGAAGTGCATAGTTAGAAAGTAGAGCCAACAGAATTTCCTACTTCAATATGAGTTGCATGAGATAAAGAGTCAGGGATAACTTGGGGCTTTTAGCCCAGGCAACTGGAAGAATGGAATTGCCATTTAGTAAGGGGGTAAAGCTATGTGGGATGCACGAGTTTTGGGGAGAAATCAGGAGTTCAGTTTTGAACATGTGAAGTTTGAGGTGTCTATTAGATGTGAAAGTAGGAAACCCAACTAGGCAGTCAGAAACACAAGCTGGAGCTCAGGGAAGAGGACTGAGTAAGAAATATAAATGCAGAGTTGTTGGCATAGAAGGGGAATTCAAAGCTATATAACTGGATGAACTCATTGAAGGGAGTGAGTTTGGTATCCTGAAAGGCAAGAGAAGTCCACTTGAAGAGGCAGTAGTATTCAATGGTGTCCAGTGCTGCTGAGAGGTCAAGTAAGGACCAAGAATTGTTGACTGTATTTAGCAGTATGGAAGTCATTGTTTTCCTTGGCAAGATCAGTTTTAGTGATGCTTTGGGAGTAAAACCCTGATTCAGTTAAGTTTAAGATGGGGGTGGGGGATGAACTGGAGACAATGAGTACGGACAATTCTTTTGAGATCCATCCATAGTAGAAGCAGGCAAGAAGGTGGAGTATATGGGTACAAATTCATAGGCAGTTGAATTTGGTATATTTTCCTTTTTACAATTTAGTGAAGGGAACACTTATTTCATGGTTACCTATTAAGAAGCACCCACTCACTTAGAGAGGTAACCCTAATTTTACCACTCTCCAAATACATTTATTATTTTTTATTTAAATAGAGACAGGGGTCTTGCTACGTTGACCAGTCTGGTCTCGAACTCCTGGCCTCAAGTGATCCTCCCATCTCAGCCTCCCAAAGTGCTGGGATTACAGGAGTGAGCCACCACACCCAGCCCTATGAATCCATTTTAGGAGGCACAGATCCACGTCTTTCTTCTTAGGTTAAGACATATACACTTTGTTTTTCTAGTTTCAATTTCACCATATTATTTCTAACTATAGCAGTCTGGCAATTTCCCTTCCTCTTTGGACTTGACGTTGCTTCATATTTGCAGAGGGTTATCCCCCACACTCCGCCCAGCTCCATTTCCTCCACAGTGCTTCTCCCTTTTCAACCTGCTCATTGCTAGTCTAGTCTTCATCATTTCAATTTCCTTAGCTGTGAGGAATGGAGACAGTTTGCCTCTTTAGCTAACTATGAGGCTAAGAGTTTAAGCCTGGTCAATATAGTGAGGCCTGGTCTCTATGACAATTTTTTGTTTTAAATTAGCTGGGCATGGTGATGCATGCTGTGGTCCCAGCCCTGGGGAGGCTGAGATGGGAGGATTGCTTGAGCCCAGGAGGTTTGGGCTACAGAGAGTGGTGACGGCGCCAGTGTACTCCAGGCTGGGTGACAGGGCAAGAACCTGTCTCAGAAAACAAACAAACAAACAAAAAACAACCCGCAAGAATTTAAATAAGTCTGAGAAGTGAAATGGGTTTAACTCATATAAAGAAATATTGAAATGGGTCTAACCCATATAAATAATAGAAAAGATTAAAATAGTAGGTAGCACAGGGGAGGAAAGAAAATGAGAAAACATTTGTTTTACCATTTACTTAGACTGAACTCCTACCATGTAATTTTAAAGCATAATATGTATTGACTTCCTGTCTTTTGACAATAAGAAGGTGCTCTAGATATTGCATATTGCATATTATGTTACATTCTTAACAGTCACACTAGATTAATAAATTTGGTCACACTTATGTGGTTGTACTTAGGTGACATTTACTGAGCAATGCCTATTCAGCACTTGGCTAAGCCCTTTCCATGTATTATGTCATTTAATTATTTCCCTCATAATAAACTGAGGTATGTATTAGTATTCCCACTTCAGAGATGAGGAAACCGAGAGAGGTGAGAGAGAGGCTCAACTAATTTGAAACTCTTCAGCATTAGTACCACTTTCAAACAAATATATTGTACATTTATTTGTATATGACTATGAAGGTATATCCCTATTTAGCCCCTTCCCCCCAGGGCTATTTTTCAAATTGTAAAATTCCTATTTTACAAGGAATTCATGACATTACTCATAAGCCACCTCAGTGCATCTGAGATCAATTTATAAAGTTTGATTGCTGCACAATTTTTCAAAAACATGTTTACAGATTATTGAAACCCATATTGCCTACCATATGTTAGGCACTCTACTAGGTGATAAAATTGAAGAATGCAAAATCACTCCTCCAAGGAGCTCAGATTCTTCCTTTGTAGGAAAGTCAATATTCATTCCCTCTTTCAAAAGTATTATGGATTGTCTTGGAGCATGCTATAGTTTAGGTAAGAACAAATCAAGTTAGAATCATCATACTTGGTAAGAGGAGATGCACAAATAATGCCCTTTATCTTACATGGTCCTTTTAGACAGAACTGTGATTAAGTGCTTGGAACTCTAGAGCCAGGCCACCTGACTTAAAAATCTAGCTGTCAGTTAAAGTCTATGTGGTATTGAGCTGGTCACAGAGCCTCCTTAAAGCCTTCTGTTTCCCATCTATTAGATGAGGATAGTATCTCATGGGGTTGCTGTGAAGACTAAAGGTATGTGTAAACTATTTGGAAGAGGACCTATGTAAGTATTAGTTGTTACTATTGTGATACAGATTTACCAAGTGCTGAAACAGTTGCCAATTCTTAACTATAACAAGTAGCAAAGGATGGTAAGTGCTCTTTAAGTTTTTGTTGAACAGAACTTCCTAGAAGCCGTGTGTTTCTCTGTAGATATGTCTAGAGTAGCCTCAGATTCCTTTTCCATCATATTTCTTCATTCTGAACCCAACATCAAATCAGTTGTCCTTTGCTGCCTCCGTTCTGTTTTTTGTGGAAAAGGAGAAGCTGATGGGCTGATTTTTTTTTTTACATTGTAGATGATCAGTTATTTTTCATTACTTATCACTGGTAGACTTCTTACTAATTTTATCCATGCTATAGTCTGAATATTGTGTCCCCCCGCCCCTCCATTTTATATGTTGAAATCCTAACCCCTAAATTGACGGTATTAGGAGGTGGTTCCTTTGGGAGGCGATTAGGTCATGATGGCAGAGCCTTCATGAATGGGATTAGTGGCCTTAAAAAGGAGGCCTGAAAGAGACCTTCACTCCTTCCACTATATGAAGATATGGCAAGAAGTCACCCTCTATGAACCAGAAAGAAGGCACGTGCGTGCGCGCACACACACACACACATGTGGAATCTGCTGTTGCCTTGAACTTCCCAGCCCCCAGACTGTAAGTTTTTTTTTTTTTTTTTTTTTTTTTTTTGAGACAGAGCCTCACTCTGTCACCCAGGCTGGAGTGCAGTGGCATGATCTTGGCTCATTGCAACCTCCACCTCCTGGGTTCAAGTGATTCTCCTGCCTCAGCCTCCAGAGTAGCTGGGATTACAGATGCCTGACACCACTCATAGCTAATTTTTGTATTTTTAGTAGATACAGGGTTTCACCATGTTGGCCAGGCAGGTCTCAAACTCCTGACCTCAGGTGATCCTCCAGCCTGGGTCTTCCAAAGTGCTGGGATGACAGACATAAACCACCACGCCCAGCCAATTTCTGTTGCTTATAAGCCACCCAGCTTATGGTATTTTGTTATAATAGCCTGAATATACTCTAAAACAATCCTTTAAATTTTTTAAATTACGTTTTTGATTATCAAAGTAATATGTGCTCAATATAAAAACAATTCAAACATACAGAACTTAATGAAAGGCCCCAGTAATCCCACACCCAGAGATAATCACCATTAACATCCTGTTACATATGCTTCCAGATTTCTTCTGAAGCATACATTTAATAACATGTATATCTTAATGCAAAAAAATACAAAAAATGGAATCATACTATTCATATTGTTCTGCAGCCTCCTTTTTTTTTTTCACTTATAGATTTTGGACATTCTTCCATATAGGTACAAATAGATCTAGCTTATTTTTGTTCATGGCTGCTTATGGTTTCCTTCTACAGATCTAGCAAAATTTGCTTAAACAGTTTCCTACTGGGACTTTATTATTTGATTTTTACACCATTACATGTTTCCGCTATTACAAACAATGCAATGCTGCAATAAGACATGTATATACATATTTTTGTACATGTGTAAATATTTCTGACATAACTTTTGCACATATATGCTTAAAGTACAAACCCTTACACATGCAATTACCTGTTTAAAGGGAACACACCTATTTATCAAAAATTTCCAAATGTCCTCCAAAGGGATTGTTCGTTTTCCTCTTACTTTTACAGTGTGTGAGAATGTCTATTTCTCCACATTTGACTGTTTTCTGAATATCACTTTTTTCTTTTCTCAATTTATACCAATCTTGAAATCATGTTTTTCAAATCTAGAATCACAATTTAAAACCCAGGAAAGATCAAAAGAACAAAGTACAGAAGACTGGGTTTTTTTTTTTTTTTTTTTGAGACGGAGTCTCACTCTGTTGCCCAGACTGGAGTGCAGTGGCACCATGTCAGCTCACTGCAACCTCCACCTCCCGGGTTCAAGCAATTCTCCTGTCTCAGCCTCCTGAGTAGCTGGGATTACAGGCCTGCGCCACCACGGCCAGCTAATTTTTGTATTTTTAGTAGACACGGGTTTTCACCACGTTGGTCAGGCTGGTCTCGAACTCCTGACCTCGTGATCCTCCCGCCTCGGCCTCCCAAAGTACCAGGATTGCAGGCGTGAACCACCGTGCCGGGCCTATAATTTTTTTATTTTTATTTTTTACAAACAGCAACACATTCCAAATTCATTATAATAGTGGGCTGTTTTCAATCAAAATATCACACCACTAGTTGTTAAGTTTTAAAAGACCTCTCATCTCTTAGATCAGCAAACCTGACACTGATTAGATCACTTACACACACTCCCTGCCCACACACCTCCTTCTTGGCAGTGTGTGGAACAGGAGTGGCTGCTGGCAACGAGGGATGGGGAAGGAAAGTGAGAGCAAAAGGGCCGAGGGCTCAGAATCTGGTGTCATCTTGTAACGAGTCTCGGACGGTCCCTTGAGTGTATTCTGGACCTCTCTGTTCATGTTCCTGTTTGGGCTGCTCTTCTTCATGTCCAATGCCTGATGGCCAAGTGCTCACCATCCAAGGGTCAATTCTATCACCTCTCTGAATCCTTTTCTGAAACCCTAGACAATCATTCTCTTTAATGTCTCACTATCTCTGAACCGACACCTTCCTGAGTACCTGTAACATTTGTGCAGCATGCTTATTAAGAATACTTAGATGCTGGGTAAACGTTGATTGAACATTTGCTGACATGGAGAGATATTGGTAGAAGACAGATTAGACTTCCCATGGTTTACAGAAACACATGGATTCAGATAAAAGAAGGTACTAAAGCACTGGGTTGAACTACATATTTTGTTACAAGCAAATAATTCCAAATATCTCGCCTTAATTTATTTCTTGGCCCCTGCCTCCGCTCACCCACAAAAAAGACTGCAAATGAACCTTGATCCTACAACAACAACAACAAAGGGTGACACTATCGGGCTGCAAAACTCTCTTAGCATAGAACAATCTTTCATCCGCCTTTTTCAGATGTAAGATATTTTTGACGAAAAGAACAGGATGAAAGGCGCGGACTCAGATAAAAACAAGAGCCGACTTTCCAATACAGGTTCAATAGCAGACGGAACACAGGAAGCTGAGAAACTATCCATGCCAAGTAGTTGTGTGTGCCCCAAAGCTCAGATAAGTACTTTCTCCTTAGAGTTGGAAGGCGCTTAAGTGACTTTGTAGTGTAATCCAACCCCCCCAACCCCAGCGCCAAGTCTTAATAGCAGAGTTTTAGTCGACGGGACCGACTCCTTCGCCCAGGACGGGTGAAGGTTCCTGAGCTTGCCTCGCAGTTGATTGGCAGCTGCGCCTGCCCGGCACCGAACCCTGCCCAGGTGGGCGCTTGACAAAGCATTACGGCGATGGTGATGTAGGCTGCCGTTCTTCCCCTCCCAAGCACCTGCTCGGCATCTGGCAGTCGCTCGCCGCCAGTCTCCAACCCCGGGCCACCTCCCTCGCCACACAGACCCGGTCCGGTCAGGCGCTGCAGGGCGACCGGAGAAAGTGCTCGCAATCACATGGAGGCCCGGGCCCGCCCCATTGGCTGCGGCCGGGCCAGTCGCGGCGCTCGCTGGCTGCGGTTGGTCCCAGAGCTGCAGCGCCTGCACTGGTCCGGAGTCCATGTTACGCTTTGTCTAATTCCCTTCGTTACAGAGTCATGTGCTGCTGCTCCCGTCGCCGCTGCTGCCGCTGCCGCCGCCCGTGGTGCCCCGGCTCCTCCGCCGCGCTTCGAGGTGGCAACCGCGGGCGGGGTCGCGGGAGCAGGGTACAGGGCGCAGCGCGCCTTCGCCGCCCCGGCGCGTCCCGGTGCAGCCGCCGCCCGCCGCGGGTGATGCCGCCACCTCCGGCCTCAGCATAAGCCGTGGCTCGGCGGCCGAACTGCCCCCCAAGGTTGGTGCGCACCTCTCCCGGGAGGGGCCGGGGGCTGCGAGGGAAGGCGACGCGCAGGTGGAGCCGCGCCGAACCGAAGCGCGCAACCCTGGCGCAGGCGCCGCGGCCCGAGCTGAGGTTGCGGCCGGGAACTCATTCGGGGACGTCCGTGGTAGCGAGCGGAGTGGGTTCCCGTTTGCTGCCCCCAGGGCCTGGGAGATTGTTCCGCTTTCTGCAGTCTGAGCGTCGGTCGCTTCGGCCCCGGGCTGCTAGCCCTGCGGGAGGGGAGTGCGGCTGCCTGGCTTCTGGACCCCTCGCGCGCGTTCCCTTCTCTTGCCTCCCTCCGCCCAATCCGAAAGGCGGGGAGAGGTGGTTTCGGTTCCGCTGGTTCCTCCCGGAGGTGGGTGTTTGGTGTCTGGCCTTGCTGCCCCGGTGTCCGTAAGGTGAGCCCTTTAACTTCTCCAGAATCGCCTCTCCTCCGCTTCCTTCCTGTGCCGGGTGGGCTGCGCTGGGAGCCCAGCGGGCGGGGGCAGGGAGGTGAAGGCCGGCGCCCCGCCCCCCGCGCCTGTGGGAGGGAGCTGGGGGCCCGCAGGTGCACCTAGCCGGCCACGGGCCATCTCCGGGTTGGGTACCGGTATAATCCGCTTCTAGCTTGTTTGGAGGCGTGGGCTCTTGGGAGCGGGACTTCTGCTCAAATCCTGTCCAGGGGCTTGGAAAGGAGGAGAATTGGGGATGGTTGCCAGGAGGACCACCACCTCCGGTTACTAGAGGGTTTATAGGGGCCTTCTCCTTTCCGTGCCCCTTTACTAGGGAGTGTCCCTTGCAGATAAATGAGATTTTTTGATTTCTTAAAAAGCCAGCTGCAGTGAAGAAGAACTGCTGCAGGTCGAGGGGAAGAGAGGTAGGTCCTTGCTGGAGAGGGAGACGTGGGCTCTGAGGTCCCAGGAGCACGCAGTTGGGGTGAGTGTGGCCGAAAGTGTAGAGGTAAGGGCCGAGGTGAGAGGGAGGGCGCACTCAGGATGTAGTCGGAGAGATGGGGAATAGGTACGGGGGAGTCCTAGCGGAATGTGGGGCCCATCTGGAGCTGCTTGAGCTTATATTTGGCTCCTCGTTGCCTCGCAGATTTCCTGCTCTTGGATCTTGAAAAATATTTTTTGTTGGACAAAGAAAACTATGAGGACATATTTTGGAAGAGAGATAGGACTAAAGAGCTGACTTCTGGAAACTTTCCTTGGCAGCTTTGGTAGTAAAACTCCGTTCAGGCAGCGTTTATTGAGCACCTATTACGTGGTTTGTACTGGACTTGGGAAGAGTCTGGACAGGCAGGGAATTCCCCTTTGCAGTAATGGTGAGGGCTGTCTACCTTATAAACAACCAAGGGGCCCCTCCCATTGCCAAGAATGAGAGTGATTCAGACCTTCCTCGCCAAAGCATCTGGGACCTCTGCTTCTTACCTATGGGAAGAACCCTGCACCACATCCCGTAAATGGGGTGTTCAGGCAGCATGTATTTTTACAGTCCAAAAATAGTGACCAAACACCTACTGTCAGCTAGGTCAGAGTTGGGGTTCTTGCTTCACCTCTCTTGACACCAACTAACTAAATCCCTGTTAAGATCCAAGTGCAAGATGGGGAAGAATCTGAGATGAAAATTAGGTGGTTAAAACAGGGGTCACGAAAGTTGATTTGGGGTGTTTGATCTCTGTAGGTTACTTATGGAGCCCCCCATAAAATGATTAGGTAATCTATGGAGCCAGGGAAAAAGTCCAAAATCTTGAATTGGCACAGTTTATTTATATATTTGAACACTTTGTATTAGATTTGTCTCGTTTTTATTTAGGGTGTATGTGTGCGTGTTGATTAAAACCTAACAGATTAGAAGGTTGGAGAGGAAACTGTCCTTAGATGACCCAGCCTTCCATTACCATGTGGAGTAGCATATGATGCAACAGTTAAAGTATTGAGCCATATTCATATCGTTTTCTCCCTGCTGTGTTTTCCAGCATTTAAAAAACGTGCTAAAAACTTGGCCCCTTTTTTTCTCAAAATCGCTAAAGTTTAATGGAAAAAAAAAAGAAAAAACTAGGCCCCCTTTTCCCTTAATTTTTATATTATGCAGAGTTTTTAAAAAATAATTTTAGAAAATTCTGATGTGTTTGTCATGTCCAAATAGTTAAATTGTTTTGGTAGCTATAGATTGGAAATTAGACTTGATTCCTTTCTCAGTACTGCAGACAAAATAGCTATTAAAGTCAAAAGTTTGTCCAAACTTTGTAATCATGATTATTATGTTGTTGAAGTGGTAGCTTGTAAAGGATTTCAGTTATTTTTAATTGCAGCTGGTGTTTGACATTCTAAGAAACACCAGTTAATATTTGTTGAGTGCCAGCAGGAAGCAGAGAACTGGAGTGGGTGCTGTGGGATCTTAACAAGGCAGGAGAGAATTCTCGTAGTAATCACAGAGAGCAGATAAGACAGGCACACATGAGGATGCCAGCAGAAGCAGGTAGTTATAGTTGTCTAAGAATCCAGGGTGTGTGGAACCAGATGAAAGTGTATGAAGTATGTTGAGGGAGGAGTGGAAATCTGAATTGACTTCTGACAGTGGTCAGGGAGGTGGAACAGAATATATGACTAATAAAGGAGGGTAGAGGGAACCTAGTTAGTGAAAAACTTAACCACAAGTCAGTGGTGTTAATCATTTGCCTCAAGACCAGTGGCTCTCAGAAGTAGGCAGTTTTGCTTCTCAGCAGACCTTGAGGAATGTTGGAGACATTTATGGTTATCATAGCTAGGCGGCAGGTGCTGCTGTCATCTAGTGGCTAGAGGACAGGGATGCTACATAAGCATCCTACTGTGCACAGGACATCAGTCGCCTTCCTCCTAAACAAAGAATGATCCTGTCCAAAATGGCGATAGTGCCTGCCCTTAGATCTCAGAATAGATCTTGAAGGGAGGTGGTTCTTGACATGGGAGGAATAATAACATTGAGCTTAGGGAGCTGATGTGGGAGACTTTTGTGATCAGGTCTGATGTGAGTAGGGTCTGGGCAAATCCTTATTGAAAGAAAGGGGCAGTTTGGAGGGAGATCATAGCAGATGAACACAGTATGATAGTGGAGTAAGTTGAGAATCATAGAATCAGAATTGGCATTTTAGAGGGGCCCTGTCCAATTTATTGATTTTAATAAATTCTTTCCCTTTCTAGGTAACCTTTGTTTAAATAACCCCAGGAACTGTGAACTTCTTCTCCTGAAGACAAGTTATTACACCTTTGGACTGTTTGTTGTATTATTACTTGAGCTGAAGGCTGTCTCCTTGAATTTTTTTTTCCAATGATTTTATTCTTTTGGAGCTGCCTACTCTCTTTGAATGCACCAAGAGAATATGATGTCCCCTTACCCCCAGTTGGTTTTCCTAATGCAAGCTCGTCCCAATTCTTTTCACAGTCACTTATTGGAATGTGGTTTCTCGATATCTTCTCAGTTTACCAGCATCTCACATGGAGAATCGGGAATTGAATATGTAATTGAGATGTGATCTGGCCAACAGAGAGTTCAGTACGACGGCTGTCTGCTGAGACCTAGGCATAAATGTCTACTTACTGCACCTTAAGCTTACAACTGCCTTTGGTTTTCTTAGGCAGTGCTGAGCACCAACTTTATTAGATAATCATGTTTTGGATAGTCAAAACCCCCAGATATTTGCTCTGTGAGCTGTTGCATCCTGTATTTCTTCGGCAGATTTTTTTTGGAGAAGTTTTTGTTATTCCTTCTCAATGTTATCCTATTTATTTTGATCCAGTCTTCTAGCCTTTGACATTTTTGAATTTATGTCTTCTAATTATATCAGAGAGGAATGGAGGATGACTTTGTTGAAAATGGTAGTCAGTTAGTACTATGTAAAACTCAGTAGTTTGGGGGCACTGTTGGTCTTGTGTGAGAGCTAGGATCACTGAGTGATGGAGGTGAGTTCTAGGGCTAATTAGCCCTTATTTTGGGGGCTTTTGAGAAATAAATGCCAGGCCACATGGCATTTAGCTCTTGATATGTTTGCACCTGTGGTACCATTTTGAAATTGTTCGAGTCTGTTGCAAGCTTCTGAAATCTGAATTCCTTCCTCTGGGTCTTTGTAGTTCTGTTTATGTATCTAGAAGAGAGTTTCTAATGTTTTGTGCAAATCTGAAGCTTGCGGGGTTAGAGTTGGTTTTGAAAATTGTGAGAAGGTAGGATAACTGGCAAAAATCAACTATAGACTTGGTTCCCACTCAGGCTAAGCTTTGTTTTCTTTTTTGGTAATATGCCTCAAATGTTTAGTGACAGACTTATATTTAGGGAAGGAGAGAGGGTTGAGGTTTAGAAACAAACCTTTTTCTCAGAGCTTGGCTTTAACTTGTCGTTGATGTAAGTTCATACTTGATTTTACAGTCTTCACTGCAAAGACATTAGGAAATTACCATTCCCAGATGTCTTCTGAAGCTGGCAGGTAAGAAATCCCGGGTAACTTAGTGCCAAGTTCTCCAAATACTCTAGCTCCATCCAATGAACTAGATTTAATAAATTACTTGATTTGGGTGGTAGCTATCTCACAGTGTTGAAGGAGAGCTAGAGGTAGATGTCAAATCTCATGGCCAATGTGTGTGACCTCTTTGTGATGAACGTCCATTGTGCCCCAATCCTCTGTTAGTGTGTTGGCTGTCCAGATGGTGCAGTCTACTTGGTTTCCCTTCTCTACCAGTCCATATGGGAAACCTCTTTATCTCCTCTGGAGATGAAGGATGATCCAATGAAAAGAAGAGATGGCTTCTGAATATTTGAGGTTTTTTGAGGGGAAAAGTATTGCTGTCCTTTTATATTTTCGAAGGCTGTGTCGAAGTTGAAGTCTTAGAATTAAGGATGCAGTTGTGTCATTTTGAATAGAAAGACTATTATAGCTGGAAGGGATTAACCCTTAAATTTTATAGTTGAGCATATCCAGGCACAGGGAGGTGATGTGATTAGCTTAAGTTTACACATATAGTGACAGAGCAGGCATTAGAATCTATCTGCCTTAAAGACCAACAATAAAGGCTAAGGATCAGGATTTCTTCTCTGCTTAGAGGTGTGTAAACAGTGGGGTCCCTTGGGTCTTATTTATATAATTGATCTAAAAGAAGGAGCACACAGTGGAATTTCTAAGTTTGCAGATGACGGCTTTTCTGGATTATGAAATGTCTAACCACTGGGGATTTGCTCCAGGGAAACCACACTAGGATGTATTAGTCATCAGAAGATTTGCAGGTGAGTTTCTTGTTGGCTAATAGGTGGTTGGGTATTAAGGGGAAATTATAGAATTTTCATAGGATGGTGTTTTGTTGGATAAACTCAGGGAAGGGCTTTGAAAATACCTTCATGTTGTTGTCCTGACTTGCTGTTGCAGAAAAACAAAAACCATGAAATGCTAGGCTTCATCAAAAAGATTTTGGGGCTGGGCACGGTGGCTCACGGCTGTATTCCCAGCAGTTTGGGAGGCTGAGGTGGGCGGATCACCTAAGGTCAGGAATTTGTGACCAGCCTGGCCAACATGGTGAAACCCCGTCTCTACTAAAAAATAAAAAATTAACCGGATGTGGTGGTGGTGCCTGTAATCCCAGCTACTCTGGAGGTTGGGGCAGGAGAATCACTTCAACTCGGTCGGCGGAGTTTTCAGTGAGCTGAGATCATGCCATTGCACTCCAGCCTGGGCGACAGAGTGAGACTCTGTCTCAAAAAATAAAAAAAAAAAGGTTTTGGAAAAAAAAAACCAAAACGGAAAATACAGTCTTAATTGAGTTTTCACGCTGTGTTTTTTCCCCCAAAGTCATGGGCACCTAACCTTCAGAAAGACACTCGAGCTGGAATGACCATTGTAATGATACCTGGAATATTTGGACATTGCTGTTAGAATGTAAGCTTCATGAGGACAGGGTCCTTGCTCATCTGTTTCTCTGATAGAAATATTAGGATTTCTAGCACCTGGAAAGAGTCATCTGAGAGGAGATGGCATGGAGGCCTGTGAAGCCACAAGGATAGAGCCATAGGCAGCCTTGGTAGTTCACTTTATTCTAATAAATCCGAGTGTGCTATTTTAGTTGCCTCCTTGTCTTCACGCTCCAGCACTCTGTCAGTGTGGTGAGGGTAGGGATTTCTCTCTCTTGTTCTCTAGTGATTTTCTAGTGCCTTGCACATGGCAGACCCTCTATTAGTATTTGTCACCCAGAGGAATGAATGAAGAGTTATACCTTAAAGCTTTACAAGATATACATTCAGGATGAATGCCAAGAAATATGGTTTTTTTCAACCCTGGCTGGCATCAGAATCAGTCTGGGGAGTATTTTTAAAATACATATATTCAGACCCTTCCCCATGCCTATTGAATCAGAATCTCTGGATATGGAGTTTAGTTTTGAAAAGAGCCCACCCTGCCTCCAAGTAATTCTCATGTGCAGCTCGGCTCAGAACCACCGTCTTAGTAGTTGTGCACGAAGGCTGGGTGCTGACTGAAGACACCTTCAAATGGGTTTGAAACATTTGTGGCCAGCGAGCCTATCATTGGTTATTAAGACAAAAGAGAAGCTTTAAGGATATGTCAGTCTTCTTGGAAGGCGTAGTGACCCCAACAGCACATAGTCCGCCATGGCCCTTGGTTCCTCTATGAGATAGTGCACCCTGGGCTGGCTGGGTGATGGGACCAACTCCCAGTTCATCCTTGAGCAGTCATTTCCAGAGTGGGTCCCTGATGACAGTTTCACCAGCCCATGAAAAAATGAGAAGAGTAAAGACAATGCAACAAGCTTTTCTGTTTCAACTTTAGTGCTAAGTTTATTCAATTACAAGAGTCTGTTTTTTTGTTTTGTTTTGCTTTTGTTTTGTTTAATCTTGGGTTGTCCTTCCTACTGGAGGGCTGGCTTGTTTATGAAAGACTGGTGTTGGGCCGGGCGCGGTGGCTCAAGCCTGTAATCCCAGCACTTTGGGAGGCCGAGATGGGCGGATCACGAGGTCAGGAGATCGAGACCATCCTGGCTAATACTGTGAAACCCTATCTCTACTAAAAAATACAAAAAAAAGCTAGCCGGGCGAGGTGGCGGGCGCCTGTAATCCCAGCTACTCCGGAGGCTGAGGCAGGAGAATGGCGTAAACCCGGGAGGCGGAGTTTGCAGTGAGCTGAGATCTGGCCACTGCACTCCAGCCCCAGCCCGGGGACAGAGCGAGACTCCGTCTCAAAAAAAAAAAAAAAAAAAAAAAAAAAAGACTGGTGATGGTTTTTTGGTGTCATTTCTAGGTCCAGTTTTAAGCTGGCAATTTTTTGATAATCTTTCTTTTGACATTTTACTGGCCCGTGAAATCAAAAGTCTGGGAACTACCACTCCTCTGAGGTTTTCAAGAGGTCTGTATCTACCCCTTGACACCTGCTGTTGGGGAACGCTCATAAATAATGGTGTTAGGTTCCATTACAAGCATTTTTTTTTTTTTTAACATTTTTTTCTTTCCTGTTGTGCTTGCTGGTAATAGTTAGGAATAATGCCAGAGAAAGCTTCACTCCCTCAGCAACACATAAATCCCATTGCTACATCTTAGCATCAACAGATAGCCAGCACTGCAACGAGTTCTACAGAACAAGGAGAAGAAAGGATGTACAAGAAGACACCTTTTTCTCTGATGGTCATTGGCCGCCAGAAAGGTGTGTCTCAAAATCTCTTGCACTATAGAGACAGGACAGAACTCTTCAGACCGGGTATAAAATGCCATCAGTCAAAATTCTCTTCACTGATTGCTTACAACCAAATTTTAAGAAATATTAGAAAATTAAAATTTTTGGAAAAATGGTCCCCCTGATGCTTGCAGTGGCACTCTACTGAACAGGCTTTTAAAATCAGTGTATTCTCAGATATGGCTACTTTTTTGTTTTCATATTTAACTTATCTGGTTAAGAAGTACTTGGACAATGTATAGAACACTTAAAGTTATTAATAATAACAGCTATTTATTAGGCATTTATTGGTTGTCCAAACCTATGCCCTGGAATTTACATGCATTCTCATTTATCCTCAAAACAATTCTGAGTGAAAGGTAGACTTATTCCCACTGTACAAATGAGGTCATAAGGCTGGAGAGGTTATGTAATTTACAACAACGTCACATAGAAGTGGCAGAGATGGAATTTGAAACCAGACTCATTTTATACTAGACTTCTATATTTTAAACCAGACCTTTAAATATTTTGTAATATATACCTATTCTCTCTTTTTTTTTTTTTTTGAGATGGAGTCTCACTCTGTTGCCCAGGCTAGAGTGCAGTGGCGCGATCTCAGCTCACTGCGAGCTCCGCCTGCCGGGTTCACGCCATTCTCCTGCCTCAACCTCCGAAGTAACTGGGACTACAGGCACCCGCCACCACACCCAGCTAATTATTTTTTTTTGTATTTTTAGTAGAGATGGAGTTTCACCGTTAGGCAGGATGGTCTCGATCTCCTGACCTCATGATCCATCCGCCTCGGCCCTCCAAAGTGCTGGGATTACAGGCGTGAGCCACTGCGCCTGGCCTCAGTATATACCTATTCTCTTATCTACTATTCCCTTTCTCATTTCTGCACATTTCTTTGTATTTATTTTATAACACCTATGATACCTAGTAATATTTCTGTTACAAGAAAAAGAGAATCAGGTTTTGAGGTGTAAAGGTACCAGATAACTCCTCTGGTTTGTGCTGCATGTTAGAAGAGTAGATCTGTAGTGGCATCCCAGCATTTAGGCTTCCAGGCCAATGCTCTTGTCATCCCAAGTTGGTCTTAGAAGTATCAGCCTATTGATAAAACTACTTGAATGAAATTTTATCCTGGAATTGAGAGGGTAACTTTAAATCACTTAATTGTTCTGGTGTTTTCTCTAGCCCTGTTCTCTTTTGTCACCCATATTGATGATAGAATGCCACTTGTAAAGTACATCTTAAGCACCTTCTTCCTAGTTAAATCTCACCCACAATAACTACTGTGCATAAACATATCATGTAAAGATATACCTAATATTTGCTAAGGTGTTATGTCTTAGCTGAAAAAACTGCTATAACAAATGTTTGCTGAATAAATGCCATAAATATATTCAATAAAAAAACTATATCCTCAAAGTAAATGAATGAATAAATATCCATATATCTACATCATATTCATAGGCTGTTTCATTCGTACCTTTATTTTTTAAATACAATAAAATTATGCTTCATTATACTCAAGTATAATCTCTTTACAGGAGTGAATTTATTCTGTTCAAGTTTTACTTTAACAATTGTATTACTTATCTTAACATTTAGCCAGTAATAAAGAACAAAGTGGGAAGCGGGCTGCAGTTTTATGTATCTTGCACAAAACAACCCCTTCCTACGAACACACACTCAGAGAGAGGAGAGATGCACTTGTTCTTCAACTTAGCTCTCTTAAGATATTTTTCTATTCCAAAATAGTTTATCTTTTACCTGTTCTAAATTATTTTCCTTATAACTTATTTATACCTGCTAAGTTCTGTACCAAGCAGAAGTTAGATCTGTAATTTCTGTGCTAATCAGAGTTGGATACTAGCAGTAGCCTGGGGGTCTTGAGCAAATAGTATGCCTCAGAGATGATTTATGGCAGCAGGCACTCGCCCTCCAGGTGGGGTCATCAGGAGTGGGAGGCCCATCAGAAATGCATTGTTGCCGCGTGTGGGCTGGTGTTGCCAGATTTTCTGATTTTTCACTGTAAGCCAGAAATCTGGATTATTGTGTGAAATCTGATTTTAAAGGTTGGCTAATTCAACATTTTAGAACTTCCTATAAACCAAACAAAATAGCTTTGTGAGCTGGAAACAGCCTCTTTAGGCCCTTAGAGATAGCCCTTTCGTGGCCAGATAAATGGAAGCATAGGGTTTGAATAAAAAGCACAATACAGATTTGGTTTTGTTTTGTTTTGTTTTGTTTTTTTGAGATGGAGTCTCACTCTGTAGCCCAGGCTGGAGTGCAGTGCTGTGATCTTGGCTCACTACAACCTCTGCCTCTCGGGATCAAGTGATTCTCCTACCTCAACCTCCTGAGTAGCTGGGATTACAGGTGTGCACCACCACGCCCAGCTAATTTTTGTATTTTTAGGAGAGAGGGGGTTTCGCCATGTTGGCCAGGCTGGTCTTGGACTCCTGACCTCGTGTGATCTGCCTGCCTCAGCCTCCCAAAGTGCTGGGATTATAGGCATGAGTCACCACACCTGGCCCACAATACACTTTTAAACATTAACTTAAATGGACATAAAGCGAAACTTGATTTCATCCTTTTCTCCCCCAACCCCAAACACAAAGCAGAGCAAAGCAAACCCCAAGCCCCGTACTTTTAATAAAAATTTCTGACCTTTAAATGTGGCGTATTACATCTGGGGTGATTGCATTTGAACAGTTTGTCTGGCCTGAGGAGGAATAGGTTTAGGGAGAAACAGGTAGATATGCATATAAAGGGGGAGAGGACAGGTGGGAACACACACAGAGAGAAGGAAGGGTAAGAGCCACTTGGAGTTGAGTAAAGAGATCATCTACCCCAGGAGATACGGGAAGATTTGTTCATATATTAAAATTGATTTGGGGTAAATGGGGAAGAAAGAGAAAGAAAAAATGTCAATATTTAGAAATAGTGCAGAATCTATATTGGCAAGGTGCAAAGAGTGCTATTATTTTGCAATTCCTAGTGTATCATGTTGATGTATACTGTGGCTTCTCCAAAAGGGGAATTGGAATGAAAAGGAAGGGAAATAGTTTATGTCAGAAAGAAGACTAGGGAGTGAGATAAAGAAGAGGAGTCCAGAGAACAGCTGATAGCAAAAAGTAAACCAAGAAAGCTGGAAAATGTTTGCATTGTGGAAAGATGGCTATGTTAGAGTGCAAAGCATCACTTTTTTCCCCCACCCCAACTATGACTTTGAGGGGGTATGCACAGCAGTCCCTAGGAAAAAGATGGTTTGGAACACCAGTTTGTTTTGCTTTTGAAGGGCCAGCCTCCAGGGTCCCTTTGTGTGAAGCAGTGTCAGCGGGGCTGCGTCTGCCCTGTCAGGGCACACTGCTGGGAGGACATTGTCCACTGGGTTTTAGCCCCTCTCTACCATCTGGGTATCCTGGTGCAGGACAGGACCTCAGACCTTTACTGTGACCCCAATAGTGCTCCTGTCTTTAGTTTTATTTGCTTTTCTGGGGAAAATCCAACATCGTTTGTGTAATTTGTTGTACATACAGCCTCTTGGAAAGAGAAGAGAGTAATATTTGAATAGATTTCTGCTACTAGCAGAATCCTAGTCTGAGAGGATTTTTAAAAGCATTTTGCTCTTAATCATCCTAAGTATATAGTACTTTGTTCCTGGAATTTCAGCATTTTCTGGTGGTTGGCGGTGGGGGGACATCTTTTGATCCATCTGCAGGTTTTATTCCAATCCTAGGACTGTCATCCCTGTATGATCTGAGCTGTGTCTTTCTAGACTGGTATAACTTTAAATTTCTGATAGTTTGGTTGCTTTTTAGAATAAATGCATTTTAAAAGTCCCCTTCTATTTGTTACTTTAATGCAGTAAGGATCTTTATGGATTTTTTCCCCCTTATGGAAACCATTTGTAATACTGAGAGAATGGGTTTAGGTTTTCTTGCACTGTTATTGGGAAAAAGAAAAATTCTTCAGATTCCACTGCTTGGCCTTCTAGGGACTCTACTCTACAGATGGAAATCCTGGAAGATCCTCTCAGGAAGTGAAACTTGTAAATAATCTTTGTGCTCGTTTGGGGCATTATGCATTAACAAGTTGTATAAGAAGTCTTCTTTAACCTTCTTATAAAATACACTTAAAAAAGAATCCAGTCCTAGTGACTAATCTGGAAATAAGACTGGGAAACACTTCACCATGTGCCAGGCACTATTTGCAGCACTTTACATATATTAGCTCATTTGCTTCTGACAACAGCCCCGTTTTGTAGCAGAGGAAACCAAGGCTGGGTTCTCTAGTCTCCCAATCACCATGAGCAGCCAAGGTCATTACAGGAAGTAGCAGAACTGTGATGTGAACCCAAGCTGCCGTGGCTTCAGGATCTGTGCTTTTTAGGACTGCTTCGTTGCCCCTTAAACTCCCTTACAACAATGACGAACACAAATTTGCTTTAGAAACGTCTTTTGCCTTCCACATTACCTCAGTCTTAAAGTCAGCATCAGAGTTTGGTTGAAAAAAGAAAGAAAATTATATTCCTTCCCTGATCCTGCCTCCCCAAACCAAATGAGCAAATGAAATCATGGAGACAGTTTCCATCTAGGAACAGAAACCTGACTAAAGGATCTTCCTGGAACACCATACTAAAATGCTGGACCGATCATTACAAACGCTGTAGTTGGAGCCTTGTTGCTGTGACAACCCGCATCCTTGGCACCAGAATTGTTTTTAACAGCACAAAACCCATCTTGTTTTACCTTTACCTTTACAACTGGTAGATTTGGTGAGCCTCTAAGAGCACTTTTTAAATTGCTTTTTCCAACCTATATAGAGGCAGTGGGAAGGACGTAGGATTTGGAGCTTAAAAGACTTGAGTTCTAGTCCCAGCACTCTCTTCTGTGGACTTGTGTGACCTTGGGTTTCATCTCCTGTAAATGGGGGAGGGGACAATCCAATAGGATTGGTTTGGTGAGGATAAGAGGCTATTATATATGACAGTATTTTATTCACAACAATAGCCATGTGTGTCTTGCAGTGAGCTGACCAGCAAGTCCTTTGTGAGTCTTGGAATGCATTTTCCATGGGTGGGTGGTGAGGTAGGTGGTTGGGGAAGGTTTGTGTTGATCTGAACCCCTTTTCTTTCCTGTTCTCTCCTTACCTGTATTCTAGTGTGAATGATAGTGTGGGTGTCAACTCAGTTTTTGGCCCAAATTCCTTTTCCTTGGTTTTCCCCCCTCCTACTTTGGGCTCTCTTCCAGTTTGCCTACAAAGTGCTATTTGTTGTAAGGGTGAAACAGGCAATTCTCTGGGCAGCGACACTGTGGCTGCAGGCAGTTACTGTAGTTCAAAGCAAACAGCCAAGCTAGAGTAGGAGGGACACTGACAGGGCTTGTTCATTAGAATTTTGAACATTAATTTTTGAAGGAAAGAAAAGAGAGTACAAATAGAATAGGAATAGAAATATGAAATTTTCTTTATAACAACAAAATTGGGTCAGGAGAAAGGACTTTAAGAAATCACTTAACATTTATCATTGCATTGAAAACAAATGCTTTTTCTGAGTAAAAGCAAATGCTTTTTGAGCATTTACGTTGTCTGCAATGCACTCTAGTGGGATGGGAAACAAAAGTTAACACTACATATTAACAACAGCTATCATGTTAGTGCATTTCAGGTGGTCCACAGTGGGCCACTTTTCATGTTTTATATCAGCCATGAAAGTTGGTGTCATTGGTGTTCCATTTCAAAGATTACAAAACTGAGGCTCAATGTGTTTAAATAACCCACTCAAGATTACAGTGCTAGTAACTAGCAGGGAGAGCTAAACTTTGACCTAGGTCTCTTTCTCATCCACAGTATGAAAGATGAGTAAGATATGCCCCTGCTTTGAAGAGAAGACCTGCATGTAAACAGTTTAGTATAATTCAGCACAGTTTACAGTATATGTTGTAATTCTTGTGAGAGCTAAATTTTTTGGACATTTGCTCAGAAGAAGAGACTGAAAGATCAGGGTGGTCTCACAAGGAAAAAATACCTTGAGTAGGGCCTTGAAGGATGACAAAGATGGTGACAGGTAGAGAATTGATGGGAGAACTGAGGGAACATTGGAGCAGCAAAGCATGGAGATGTAGAAGTACAGAATGTGTTTGGGGAATGCTGCTGGGATGGACCGAGGGATGGAGGAGGAAAGCAGCTGGATACGTAGTTTGGGACAGATTACAGAGGGGCCTAGAGTGTCCTGCTGAGGAATTTAGACTTCACTTGGTTGCCTTTGAATAAAGGTTATTCCATTGAAGGTTCTTGAGAAGGGAAATAATTTTGCCTTGATCTCTGCCTTCAGCAATTCTGGTGGTAGCATGGAGGAAGAAGTAGAGTGTCTGCAGCGGGTTTTTGCCAACTAGGCTGCATCTAAGGATTACTTGGGAGTTTCCTAAATGTGCAGATTCCAGGAGCACCCCTCCACCTCTGTGATTTCAATGGTTCACATCTGGGGAGGGGCCTGGGAAAGTGTGTTTTGAAGGCCCTGCAGGTGGTTCTGCGGGCAGCCTGGTGAGGGAAGGGTTCTAGAGGGCATTGGGGCATTCTAGAGAAAGGTCTAAGCTGAAGCTAATTTTGAGTTTGTCATTGTATGGATGATTTTTTAAACCATGGGAGGGGGCCAGTCATCAAACTTTGTGGAAGATCTGTCTGTGTAGGTTCTACGGTTTGCTTTTTGTCCTGTGTAAGTATTAATCAGTGATCTCTCAGAGCATTGTCATTTGACTGAAGTTTTTCACATATATTTCCTATTCAAATCTGCAGTGTGGGATGACTCTAATCCTTATGCCTCTGTGCTAGATTTCTCTGTTTTTGTTGCTGTTTCTTTTAGAAGGCAGAGGAATATATGGGATTTTATTGTGGGCTTTACCTGTCTTCAATGACAATTTCTTGAAGAGCATGAGCTCTAGAGTCTACTGCCTAGGTTTTTACTCTGCCTTTCCAGCCATGGGAACATGGGAAAGTTATTTAACTTTCTATAAAATGAAGATACAACAATATTTTCCTCCTAGGGTTAGTTGTAAGGATAGTTTATATAAAATACTTAGAACAGTTCCTGGCACATAGTTAACTCTCAGGTGTTAGCTGCTGTTGCTGTTACTATTGTCATTAATTCTGCAGATACCCAAAGGTATTCCTTGCCTGCATTGCTCACATATTGAGGGCTTCACCTTAAAAAATAACTGTACAAATTATGATTGAGAGTAGTAAGGGCGACATATTAGAAAGTTTTAATTATTCAGTGACCCTCTTTCCTTTCAGAGCCTTTTATTTTCTAGAAACATATGCTTTCCTCCCATAAACAAGCCTGCTAGGATATACTTAGAACCCATATCTGGGCAAGAACCTCTTCCTGCACATTGGCTACAGAGCTAATAGTGCTCAGTTCTTCAGTCTCAGGAGCTGCATGCAATGATGTTCACTTTTACATTTCCTAGGGCCCAGCCTGAATATAGGTCATTTTGTTTTTTTCAAATGTTTCAGATCTCTCTTACTCTCATTTGTTAGTTCTAAATCAACTGCTAACATTTAAAATACATTTTTGCTGGGAGGACAGATAGTTCCACCGAAGGGATAAGCTATTTCTCAACATTAAAGAAATTAGAAATTATAATTTATGCTTAAAAAAATAATGTTAGTTCAAGTTTTAGCTTGCTTCTCTCTCCCTTCTGTGCTGTTCTTTGTCTTGCCATGTGTTTGCAAACCATTCTCATGACCTTCTGCCTGTGCGGCATATTTGTAGTGGGGCCAGATTATACATACGCCACTGACTTTTTCATCTGACCTCCTAAACTCAGCCTTTGAGCCCCTGCTTTTCTTTGGGTTTTCCTAGCGAAGTCTTGTTGAAAGGAATATTATTTCCCATGGAACTTTACTGATAGTGTATGGAATAATAGGATCATGCTCTGTGAAGTTCAGACCTGAAGTCTTAACATTTTAAACATGTATCTATTTGCTATTGCTTACTTAGTTCAGTCTTGGCATTTTAGGTCTAGAGGTGGTTACTACCCATTGGACATCCATAGCCACTCCCTGCAAATTAAAGGGGACACAAAAATGAAACTGAACTCATGTTTTTCTTTACCTCTCTGCTAATTTAACTAAGTCAATTGGCTCGCCCTCATTTGCCCTCTTCACACCTCCCAAATTAATGTTATGTGCAAATTTGATTAAAACAGCGTGAGTAATTTCTAAGTTACTTTTGAATATGGATTGAATTCCACTCCTTGTGGCTCTTTTCTTCATCATACTGGTAGATGTAGCCAGTGTTTTCCTTTCTAGCCTGCTTAACTTGTGTGGTTCTTGGAACAACATAAGTTTTAATTGATTTAGGATCCTGATTTTACAGGACACTGTATCAACTGCTTTACCAAGATCAAAGTACATGGGTTCACTGCATTCCTTTCAGTTGCTAATTCAGTTGTGCTGTATCCAGGCAATCCTGGAGCCTTGAAATCCAGGATTCTGGTCAAGGTGAGGAAGCAGCCCTTCCTCCTGGCTTTTTCATTCTGCAAATATCTTTCCTTTCTTCTTAATATTTGTTTATTCAGCAATGTGGCCCAGGCTCTGCATCCCTGACTTCCTAAAGCTTTCAGCCTGGTGCCCCTATGACCAGTGGTTACATTCTTGCTACAAACTGGAAAGTCTCTGAGCCCCTCACCCCACTCCTCCCCACTTCTTTTCTTCTGCTGTATTTATGGCACTGTACCTCATGAACTTTCACACTAGGGAAAGCAAACTCAATCCAATTGGGTCTTATGGGTAAGAAAATGTGTTGGTTAAAAGTAGACTCTGGTCAGCCAGGCTACTGAAGGTTTAGTATTTACTAGCAGAGTGACTTTGGGCAAATTACTTAACATCTCCATGTCTGTTTTCTCATCTGTAATATGGAGGTAATGATAACTCCTACCTCATAGAGTTGTTGTCAGGAATAATTGAGTTAATACATGTAAAGTGCTTGGCATTTATTAAACTACGATTAGTTAAAAAGTTGATGAACAAGCTATTGAAAGTTCATAATAAAGTTTCTGGAGTTTTCAGGTACTCCGTTTCTCTTTCGTGCTATTTGCCTTGGCTATTCCACTACAGGCAAAGTAAAGGAGATGAAATTTAAAGTATCTAATTTTGTAACCTTAAATTATTCAGGAATTGTTTTTCTTCGTGTAGACTCCACTATAATGTATAATGGAGAATTGTATTCAAGATATGATGTCTGTGACTTACTCCTTATGAACTCTGAAAGTCATTTTTAAGAGCACTTCTTAATAATGAACATTATGTTTATTTGACTTTCTAGGATCCAACCCTTTTACATTGTTGGGCTTTTTAATATGTTATTTAAAAAACAAGATTGCCCAGACCAGGCATGGTGGCTCACACCTGTAATCCCAGCGCTTTGGGAGACCGAGGTGGGTGGATCATTTGAGTCCAGGAGTTTGACACCAGCCTGGGCAACATGGTGAAACCCTGTCCCTTAAAAAAAAAAAAAAAAAAAGAGAGAGAGAGAAAGAAAGAAAAAAAGAAAAATTAGCTGGATATGGTGAGCCCCTGTAGTCCCAGCTACTGGGGAGGCTAAGATGGGAGGATTGGTTGAGCCCTGGAGAACAAGGCTGCAGTGAGCTGAGACTGTGCCACTGCACTCCAGCCCGGGCAACAGAGTGAGACTCTGTCTCAAAAATAAAAATAAGATAAATAAAATTGCCCAAAGAGAATTAAAACAATGTTTCAAATAAGGAAACAGATACTACCACAGAAGATTAACAGACAAAACATGCTTTCCAAAGAAGAATGAATTATAGGACAGTATTTCGTCTACATAATACACATCAAAATCAGCAGTCATTAAATAACCCAAGGCCATTCATTCCTGGCAGTCTGTGCTGGGAACATTTTGAACAGTCTTTTATACAGGTATTTGTATTTAGTCAGAATTTTGGGGTATCTTACCCTTCTTTCACAGTATTATGCTTAATAAATCCCAGTACATCAACCAACATGTCCTACTTTACATGCATTTTTTGCATACTAATTAAAGAATGAGAGAGGAAGCTTGGAAAAATGTGTTAAGATTTTGTTTATCACAGTTTGATCAGTGGATCTGTCTTACTATTTTATAGAATAATATCCAGCTGCGGCTCAAGTGCATATTTTACCTAATTTATATCTACTTACATTCCTATGGCTTAAAGTCAGTTGGCCTATTGCAGAATACATGTTTATCCTTTACACTGTACCAAAATCTGGCGAGGTGATGACGGTGTATGATGCACGTGAGAGAGAACATTGCAAGTTATGTTTTTAAGGTGGGACTTTTTGCTGAGCAAAAGATACGTAGTGCAGAATAATATATCCACAGCCAAAATGCACCCACTCATTTCTATTCAATTAAAAGAAGGAAGAACAGACCCAGGTGAGTTTTCGCTCCATTACTTAAGGCTTTGAGAATATCGCTTAACATCTGTGAGCCCCGCTGCTGCTTCTGTAAAACAATAATAATATCTCCCTGCGAAGGCAGTTCTGAGAATTCATTGAGGCAGGGCCTGTGAGGGTTTGTCCTATGTAATGTTAGTAATTTTGTGCAAGGCGTGTGGGTTCATTGCGTGTGTTTGGAAGCTGAGGAAATTGGAGCACTGAGCTTAAGAGAGATACCAGCTCAGGCCTGTAGCCACCCTGGCCCTATGTTTCTGCCTTGTGACTGGATCTTCTAAGTCATGCTGTGGGGTGCTTTAAGTAGTGCTTTCCTTATTGCTGGCTCAAAGCCAGGAAACTATCTTACAGGCATATTTTTTTTTTTTAAAGATGATTTGCAACCCCTTGCTGCATTTGTCATGTGAAATGACACTCTGGTTCCTTAAAGATGGCTAATAACCCTCTATGGGTAAATGCCAATCAGGCCAGCCAGTTGGCTCTGAGAAAGGCTTCCTTGAAAGCCACAGTTCAGGTTTTGCAGAGGCCAGGAGGTGAATGTGAGTGCCAGAGACCTCCTTCCCAGAAAATCCTGTTGCATGTGCTACCCCAGAGGTGAAGACAAGGTAGGGACACTGCTGTGAAGACTGATAGTGCAAAGAGGGCATCTCTTCAGTCACCAGACAGCTTGTCATTTTTTTATTTTCTTGTTTGCAAAATCCGTGTGTAATAATCACCAAGAATCCTGATATTCACACAGAGAACTGCTTGTGGCAAACATTTTTAACCACCAAACTAAGATCTTTCTTTTTTAAAATGAAGAAAGATAAGCAGCATTGTTTTTTAGAGATGAGTTTATCATCTCCTCCTCCACACCCATTAGTCCTCAGAAAAGCTATTTCTTGAAACTGAATTTGGAGCTTCTAAAATGGCTTTCACAGTGTTGCTCTCTTCATCTGGGGATTATGGTACTTAGGGAGTGGAGATTTTCAAAGTAAACCTTCCACATTTTTCCAAAATCTTTTGTAGCATCATTTGTGCCTACCTGAGAGTGCATTTTTTCTTTTTATGAGGTTGTGATTTTAATGTATATATACACACATGCGCGCACACACACACAAAAGCATAACAGCGGCTATGAGAAAGAAACGCTTCTCCATGAAACACAGAAGGAGCGGGCGAATAGCTGACCCGGGGAAAGTATGAGGTGGTGTTCAGGCCTCATGGTAGGTAGGATTAGGAAATGTCAGGGGCTGTGTTGTATTCTCCAAACTGTAAACTTTGGGAGTCCTCCAGAGTGAATGTTAATAAATATGTTTGATAAGGAGAAGGGTTTGGGTTTATAGGGAACCTAAGAAAGAGAAATGTGGCTGCCCTTCCCCCACAGCTGGCCACTGCTCTGGAGGGGAGAGTATTACACATTTGGGCGTGGACATAGCAACATAGGTGAATACCATTGTTAGTCTCCCACCAAATGCTCTTCTGTATTTTGTTACCTATTAAACCATACAAACTTTCCTATATATCATTAAATTATCACTCAGTACAGTACTTGGACAAAATAGGAATAGTCTGCTGTTAACTGTTTCTAGATTAATGACTTTGAATTTTTCCTAACTAAGAGAGATTTTAAGAAGTTAGATAGTCTAATCTCATGAGTCCCAAATATAAAAAACAAAGGCTCTGCAGGTTTAAGTTTTCCTTTGCCTTTTCTTAAGAATTTAAATATTTTTCTTCAGAGGTTTTCCTTTGGGCTCTTAGATAATGAGTAACAGCAATGAAGGAGGGATACCAAAAGTTATTTCAAAACATGATTGTGTCCTTAAAAACATGGTAATAATTGACAGGGTTTTTTAAATGAGAGAAGTTTCTAGCTAAATGTCCTGCTTCACACCACCACTCACCACATTGAATTCTTTGTGGGAAATATGTGGTGGCTCTTTGGGAAGAAGTATTAAGTTTGTGAAAAGAGATGAAGAGTTGCCAGGACC
Source organism: Piliocolobus tephrosceles (assembly GCF_002776525.5). Lineage (NCBI taxonomy): Eukaryota > Metazoa > Chordata > Mammalia > Primates > Cercopithecidae > Piliocolobus > Piliocolobus tephrosceles. Next base: position 132,389,268 of record NC_045434.1, on the reverse strand, counting down.
GCGGTAAGCAAAGGACTGAGAGAAGGAAAAAGGTGGACAGAGCTAGACCCTAAAAGGATGCTAAGATCCCTCGAGAAGTCTTTTAGTAAGAAGCCCTCATTAGACTGTGAGTGCCTAATGGACAGGAATGCATCTCGCTGGTCCTTGCAGTCTTCTTCCCATCCCCTGCCTTTGTACTTGAAGGCCATGGTCATCTGAGTGCGCTACAATTCAAGCCTGTGAGGTGGAGAGAAAAGGGTGGGTGAGGTATAGTTCATTGTCTTAGAGGCCTCAGTATTGTCAGGACCCCCCCCCCCCTTTTTTTTTTTTGAGCGCACAAGACTCTTAATGACCTTTTCATTTGTGTTCTGTTTCTTGGCCTGCATCGGGAGCTCGTAGCAGCATGCTACTGACAGGTGATTGTGAACTAAGTGTTAAAGCAGAAGAGAACAGAAAATGAGGGAATGTCAACTTGAAGCTGTGTGTATTTTTGTGAACAGCATTTACCACTTTCTTAAAGAGTCCCAGTTAGGGAAAAAATAATGCAGGGAGCAAATTTTAGTTAGCTCGTTAGGTTCTGAACTGGACAGACTTTGTACCTTGGCATATGAGTAGCCATTCTAGAACCTTTTGAACTTTTGCCACCAAGTAATTCTGAAAAGACTGATAGCCAGCAGTAGATAATGGAAAAAGCCAGTGTCCTCTGCCCGATAAATTAAGGTATGTATTGTTCAGGTGGTTAAAGAAACCGCCTAGCACAACAGCAATAGCTGGTAAGTAGCAGGATCATTCAGAGAGGAAGGGATGGATCACAGGATGGTTGCTGTGCTGAACTTTCCCCCTAGAATTCATGATCGTTGGCCAGGCATGGTGGTTTACGCCTGTAATCCCAGCACTTTGGGAGGCTGAGGCGGGCAGATCATGAGGTCGGGAGATCGAGACCATCCTGGCCAACATTGTGAAACCTCATCTGTACTAAAAGTACAAAAAAGTTATCTGGGCATGGTAGCGTGTGCCTGTAGTTTCAGCTTCTTGGGAGGCTGAGGCAGGAGAATCACTGGAACCCGAGAGGCGGAGGTTGCAGTGAGCTGAGATCACGCCACTGAACTCCAGCATGAGCGTCAGAGCGAGGCTGTGTCACAGAAAAAAAAAAAAAAAAAAAAGAATTCATTATCATTGTAGGAATTCACAGTGTAGGGGAAATGGTGCAGATTTTATAATCAGGAAAGACTTGTATTCAGTTCTCCATTTGACCGCTCTCTAGCAGAGACATGGGAACAGTTACTTAATTTCTCTGACCGTTTCCTCACTTGGGAATAGGGCTTTTGCAGATCTGTTGGAAAATATTAAGGCCAAGAGGGGTTTAAAAAGTGAAGTTGTCTAGCACTGAATAGGAGCTTAATATCTATCAGTTCCTTTCTGTTTCAGTCAAAACTGAGCTTTATATGTAGAATAATTATTGTTTGTATTCTGTTCTCCATTTTGAGTATGGAACCATGAATGCCAACAACTTGATGATAAAAGGAGCCATTTGTCAGAGATAGTCCTGTAAGCGCTTTGTAACCTGGTAGACTGTGCATGTAAGGGCAGGCAGGTTACAAATGCGAATCACCATAGCCGGCACACTGCATACAGCAGATTCTTAAGCCATCTGTGTACTCTTTTTAACACTATACTCAAGTCCACTTAAGTCAGAGTTCAACAAAATGAATGAATGTAATCCCAGGACTATGGAACTTCTCGGTGATTACATAGCACAGAGAACTACGGAATCATTTTCTGGAAGAATGCACCATGCGATTATGCTCCATGTGGAAGTGGTATAAGTAAATGTTGGTAGACTGTGAGGATGAGGTTGAAAGGTTGATCTGGGTAGAGATCCTAGGAGGAAGGGAGGATACTATGTAGTTTTGTTGTTGTTACTGTTGTTCTGCAGTTCCTGGCTGCTCAGTGTTGGCAGCTGTGTGCACGCTTTCTCTTTTGAGCCAGCGAGGCACAAGACAAGTAATTTCCCATCCTGAATCTCTCACAGCTGCTGAGCTGTAGTGGCTATACTGGGATGTGGCTATTAACTTTGAAAATTTGCATAAATCCAGCCCCCACCCCCCTGCAAAGGCTCAGTCTTGTCTTTACACCTTCCCCGAGGTGATTATTTTCTGGGGGTAGGGGTAGGGGGTAGGGGGGTGAAGAAAGGAGGAAAAAGAAGGCCAACCACTCTGGGCACCGGCGGAGGAAGCGTGGAGTCCCTTGATCTAGGTCCTTGTGGGGAGGGGAGAACCCAAGCAGCAGCTGCAAACGGAAGGACTGTGAGCGGGCGGGCGGCTGGCAGCGAGGCCACCGGCAGGGGGGGCCCGGGCCGAGGCCGCGCCACCTCGGCACCACGCGGGCAGCCGGTGCGGCGGGGTCGCCGCGGCCAGGGGAGCGCTGGGTGCCTACCATGGCAGTTATGCAAGCGGTGGCCCCCTGGTCCTGGCTCCCCGCCGCCCTGCGCTCCTTCCTCCCCGCTGCCGACACTCGGATCTCTTTCGCTCTTTCTCTCTCCTGTGTTTTCAAACAGGAAGTGCACGGCTGTCTATAACGTGCTGCCGGGTCCCAGGATGGAGGAGTGAAGTCTCTCGTCGCCGCGGTTCCAGCCTCCGGAGCTCGCCCAAGCCGAGTCCCCAGAGAGAGCCCTGAGGGAACAGGGTGGCTGCTTGGTCCAGGTGCGCGGGGCCGGGTCTGGGTCCAGGGCGCGGGTGGGGAAGTCCATGGCACGGAGCGCTGCTACTGTGGGCTCTGCATCTCCAGCTCTGTACTGCAGCTTCACTTGCCCGACCCCCACCACTGGCTTCTCACCCAGGGTGTCTGCCAAACTCTGGCTGCTGCCGGCCCTGGGTTCGGGCCGGGGGAAGGCCCTGGGCATGCACTGCGGACCCGCCTGCCAGGACTCTACTAGAGTTCTTTCCAAACTGTGCTGCCCCGGGCTGCGCTGGGGTTGCCAGTGCCCCGGGAGTCTTCCTGGAGCCCCCAGCTGCCTGCCCTCTCCACCCTCTCCTCCGACTGCTGCTGCTTGAAGCAGCAGCTCTTTGTTCCTCCCTTGCTGGTCTGAGGTCCTGGGAGGCAGGGTAGTGTGAGGGTAAGGGGTTGGGACGTAGGGAAGAGGAAGAGGAGGATGAGTTGTGGGTGAAGTGTAAGGTGGACAGGAGAAAAGAATCTTAGTGTCCGTGCTCAGAAATCAGCTCTTCAGCTACTGAAACAGAGGACCCCGGTTTCTTGGTTTCTGTTTTGGGAAAGCCAGGCCATGCCAAACGGAGGGAATTAGTGATGCAGACACACACCGGAAAGGTAGGAACCAGGAATGAGGCACAGCAGCGAGTTCTGAGGTGTTTAGTCTGCTGTCTGGCTTGTTAACTCCACTGTGGTTTCTTAGCCAGGCTTCCTCGCCGAGACAGAAGGTACTTTAACATATGAGCCAGGCGTCTTTATTAATTCCATTTGTCATCAAAGTAAAATTGAGAGTGACTTTTCTCAAATTCACCAGGTAGATTTTAATTTCACATCCACTTCGTGTTGCATCTCAAATGTTCATAGAAGGAGAATAAAATGCTAGGGTTGGTTTTATGCTACAGACGTTTTCCATCTTTATTTCCCTGGCAGCTCCACTTTCTCCAGACTAACTCAGATTGACTTCTCCCCTCAGTGAAAGCCTAACCTTCTTTTACAACCTGTTTATCTACCTGGTGAAACTCCAGTCTTGGGGAGGACACTAAGGGGAGTGGGATGGCTGAGAAGAATCAGTTTGATGGGATCATTGTATGGCCTCAAATTAAATGTTTGAGTTCTATTAAGGCCAGTGGCATCTTCTTTTTATTTCCGAGGAAGGGATGTGAGCATATGACCAGAGGGGAGGAAAGTGAGACTCTGCCAAAGAAGGTCTCTCCCTGTAGCACAGAGGAAAAGTGAATCTGTGTAGCACAGTATCGCATACACTGCATGCTTTCACTTTATTGGGTAGCCAAGCCATCTAAGGAGTCAGGGTTAGGTGTAGAATTTACATTCATGACGTGGCATGCTGACTGTAGCATTCTGATGCTGAAAATTTTAGAAAACATATTTACTACATAATTAAGTTTGCTTTGAAAGGAAAATTTACCAGGGTGGTACAAATTTACCAGCTTGAGTACAAAACATGTACTCATTAAGTACATGGCATTACGTAGCCAAAATGCACTATGAAAACTGAACAATTAAACTTATCCTTCCTAGACAGACATGGACTTCTTAAGTTTGAATTTAATTGTGAAATGGCTGTGTTTATGCCTCTTCTTGCCAAATACGTCATGAAAAGTGAGAAAGTAATCCAGAGAGATTCTTTTTATTTTGAGATGGATTTTCATTCTGTCACCCAGGCTGGAGTGCAGTGACGTGATCTCGGCTCACTGCAATCTCTGCTGCCTGGGTTCAAGCGATTCTCCTGCCTCAGCCTCCCGAGCAGCTGAGATTACAGGTGCATGCCACCACACCCAGCTAATTTTTGTATTTTTAGTAGAGACAGGGTTTTGCCATGTTGGCCAGGCTGGTCTCGAACTCCTGACCTCAAGTGATCTGCCTACCTTGGCCTCCCAGAATACTGGGATTACAGGTGTGAGCCACCACGCTCAGCCAGTCAAGAGAGATTCTTGAAAGACCTGTACAACCATAGTGTTTTGCATCTACTTTATTTATTTTTTATTTTATTTTATTTATTATTATTATTTTTTTGAGACAGAGGAGTTTCACTCTTGTTGCCCTGGCTGGAGTGCAGTGGTGTGATCTTGGCTCACTGCAACCTCCGTCTCCCAGGTTCAAGCGATTCTCCTGCCACAACCTCCCAAGTAGTTGGGATTACAGGCACACGCCACCACGCCCAGCTAATTTTGTATTTTTAGTATTGATGGGGTTTATCTATGTTGGTCAGGCTGATCTCAAACTCTCACGCCGTGATCCACCTGCCTGGGCCTCCCAAAGTGCTGGGATTACAGGCGTGAGCCACTGTACCAGTTGCTGCCTCTACTTTTATACCTATGTGTGTTCTTTGCCCCCCCCCCCCCCCCACAGTTTATTAATTTATTTGGGGACTTTCTTTAGCATCTGTCACTATGCTCTAAGTTACAGTAGAACAGCTTTTGTGAGCCTCAAAATCTCTCTCCCATTTAGGAACAGAGTCTCCTTCCATTCTAGTGATATTTAAACTCAGAAATCATAACTGGCCGTTAGATTGTCATTTTCTATTTACACAGTATATATGATTTTTTTTTTTTTTTTTTTTAACTCCCTTCAACAGAGGTAAACTCTTCTTGCTCCTTTCAGTGATGTGGTGAAGTAGGATTCGTTTTCTCCAGTTTATGGAGAGAGGAAACAGGCTGAAGGGATGTAACTTGTCAGTGGTCGTATTAGTAAATGGAGTTGTTGGTACCTGAACAAGGGTCCTTTGATGTAATCCATGGCTCTTTTGTAGTCTGGAAAACTGCTGCCTAAGGAAGAGGTGGCAGTGCTGATTCAGGTGGTCCTTTGCCATTCCAAAAGAAAGCTGGATTGCCTTACTGAATCTCCAGGTTTTTTGTTATTCCTCTTCACTCAGGCTCTGCCCAGAGCTCAAGGTTTGTTTTCATTTTTAAAGCAGTTTTTTTTTTTTTTGCATACTTGAAATTTACACTTCCTGTGTGTCTGTGACTAGATTTAGCTGTGTTTGCACCAACGTGATTTGTATTCTGCTGCCAAAATTCTAGTAGTATATTTTAATTTACAGGTATCTTTTGTCAGGTTTTAGTGAGTAAGTATCTTTCCAAGTGATCAGATTACCATATTTTAATTTTTTAGAATTAAACAACCTCTTCTGGCTTACTCCTAGGGCAGTTTATATCCCAGAAAATTAATTAATTAGTAAATGATATATATGACTCTCCAGTCCCCACTACTGCCACCGTGCACATCTCCTATGCTTTCATTCCAGCTCACAGTAATCCACTGAGAGGTTCACATTACAGAACAACGTAAGCAAACCCATGTAACTTTAAATTATAGATTAAATATTTTTGTAACATTCCTTAGATGCAAGTAAGTTTATTTCCTTACCTTTGTAGCACTTAAAGTTGAGGCTCTCTTTAGTTATGGTTTTAATGTTGCACCGTTAACTAAACTGTGAAATTGTGGTTTAATTTGTTGTACTGCAAATTAAAATTTGGAGTACATTTTTCATAAGTGTTGGATAAAATATTTGTTTTCTCTGCAATAATTGGAATATTCATAGTGGCCTATAACTTACCCTCTGTAAAACTGTGGTCAAAACCCTCAGGGAGAGAAGAAGGTAAAGGAGGAGCAAAACGGAGGAAATGAGAGCTCATTCTATTATAAGGGAGGAATGAAATGATACATGTGTGGTTCCTTAATACACAGTGCACTGCCTTTTCTGTCTATTGGTGAGTTGCAGTGGCTTGTGAACTAGCTGTGTATCTCTTCCAACAGAAAGGCTAAAAATGAAAGAGTAACTAGCTTTGATGTTAAATGCCAAGGAAAAGTTAATGGCCAAGAGGGGACTAGGAGTGGAGATAAATAAATGCAAGTTAAGATTTCATTTTTTCAAAACTGTTTTTCCCTTCATGTATATTATAAAGTAAAAAATACCTTCTTAGTCAAATTGTAAACTATAATGCAGTGGCTCCTGACACTTACAAAAATCAGGAAGCTTTTATTTAATATTAAAAGATTTCAACAATCTTAACTGGTTCACTGTTTTACTTCGTATCTCTTATAATTGCAAATGTTTCGTGAGAGTTATTTAATATCACTCAGCTGAGTATATATTGCAAGTAATGACTTCATCATCTTCCTGTATTTGTAAAATAGCATTGCATATGTGTATGAGATAGGGATTCAGTCTACAGACCTCTTGCAATACCCTGAAGTCTACAGGTGGGGAATCGAGGCCAAAGCAAAACAACTGCTCCAGACTGAAAATGCTGAAATGGTGATGAAAGATGTATAATATGTAAGCCATCAGATTATAAAGATTCCCGGGTGGAATTTTTCCTCTTTGTTGTACATTAAATGGATGATGTGTTAAGCCCTGATTTTGGATCTGGTCTTGTTTCTGGGCTGATTGTTTTTCATGGTCAGCTTTGAGATCTTTACAGTTAGTCATGGATTACTGGATTCTCTTTAAGAGCATTTTCCCTACCTTACTTCTGTGAATATCCCTTCCCTGTTTTTGTAGAGTCAGGACTCTGAGGCCAGTTTCAGAATCATGACAGTCATAGCCACCACCACCACCACCAGCCGTATGTTCATTTCCCAGAAGCTAAAAGAGGCTTCCCAATCTTAACCTTTACAATTTGTGGCAAGTTTAAGGAAAGGGAGATAGGATTTGTCCCTGTTCTGCAGTGGGAAAAACTGATGTGTGAATTCATATTGAATTAGTCTCTGATTTCTGTGTGTGTTGTATGACATGAATATAAGTCATTCTGCTTAAGATAGGTTCAGCAGGGTGTGGAAATCTAATAGGGTTATTTCATGAAGTTCCTTTATTTAGTTAAAAGAAATCACTTCCTATCTATTGAACACCATATTTTTCAGGCACTGACAAATAGACATTGATTATCTCTAATCCTCCTGGTATTATGCAGAGTGGGTAATAACACTTTTTTTGTTTTGTTTTGTTTTGTTTTGTTTTTTTCTGAGACAGAATCTCACTCTTGTCACCCAGGCTGGAGTTCAGTGGCGCGATCTTGGCTCACTGCAAGCTCTGCCTCCTGGGTTCATGCCATTCTCCTGCCTCAGCCTCCCCAGTAGCTGGGACTACAGATGCCCGCCACCACACCCGGCTAATTTTTTGTACTTGTAGTAGAGATGGGGTTTCACTGTGTTAGCCAGGATGGTCTCGATCTCCTGACTTCGTAATCTGCCCGCCTGGCCTCCCAACGTACTGGGGTTATAGGCGTGAGCCACCGTACCCGGCCAATAATCTTGTTTTATGTGAACAAACTGAGGCAGGGAGAGACTCCAAACTAAGGTCTGGACTCAGATCCAGATTTGTGCAGTCTCCAATGCTGAAACATTTCTCTCACTGTATATCGTGCTTTCCTTGTTCTTAAACTAGCCTATGTAAAGAAATGATCATGGTTTGTTTAGTCTTACCTACCCTTTCAGCAAAGGTTAAATTAAAACTATAGACAATACGGAGACAGTATGACTAGGGACATGAAAGGGTCAACTTTTTTATGAATATTTTTGGCTTCCATGTCGTATGTATTCGTTTTTTTCTAAGGAACCTAGGCATATGGAATTTATTGGCCTTCATGAGAGTTTCTTGAGGCAGTATTGACCACAAACAATATTGCTGGATCACAGGATATATGCATACTAGGAACTGCATAATTTTACTGGGAACTGCATAGATAGTTGCCAACTTTATATCTCCACCAATACTGCATAATGCCTTTTTTTTTTTAAAACAAATTTCCTGATTGTTGCCAACCTGATAGATGTTGATTATACCTAATGGTTTAATTTTTGCCTTTTTCTGATTGCTAGTGAGGCTGAACATGTCTTCATTTACTTAATTTAATTTTCCTTTTCCATGAATTGTCTTTTTATGTCTTTAGCCTGCCCTTTATTTTCTGTTGAGTCTCTTGCCTTTTTCTTGTAAGAACTTCTTGAGAGAATTTTTGTAGTATCTCTTGTGTATTCTAGAAATTAATTCCTCTTTGTCTTTAGACATTGTGAGTAATTTTCTTCTAGTGTGTCACTTTCCTAATAACTTTGTCTGTGGTGCCTTTCAGTAATAGCAGCAATAAAATCTTTAGTTTTAATGTTGTTATCTCATCACTTTATACTATTATTATGGTCTGTGCGTTTTGAGTCAGTTAAGAAATCATCTCCTATTCTGGGCTCACAATATTGTCTCTCCTCATTTTCTTTTATTAATTTCAAAGGTTTACTCTTATCATTTGGGTTTTTAAACCATTTGGAATTTGAGATGCGAAGTATTAATCCAATTTTTATTTAAAAAATCTGGTCATATTGTGAGCCACGTTTCCCAGCACTATTTGCCAACTAATACCTTCTTTCTCCACAGAGTTTTGGTGCTACCCCCCAGGATGTAAGTGCATATATTTAGAGGTCTCTTTCTGAGATCTCTGTTTGGTTCCAGTTGACGTAATTGTATGTTCTTGGGCCTTTGATACACTGTTTTATTTATTTATTTTTTAACTTTTATTTTAAGTTTCGGGGACCAGTGCAGGTTTGTTACAAAGGTAAACTTGGGTCATGGGGGTTTGTTATACAGATTATTTTATCACCGAGGTATTAAACCTAGTACCCATTAGTTATTTTTCCTGATCCTCTTCCTCCTCCACTCTCCGAAAGGCCCCACTGTGTGTTATTTCCTTCTATGTGTCCATGTGTTCTCATCATTTAGCTCCTACTTATAAGTGAGAACATGTGGTATTCAGTTTTCTGTTCCTGTGTTAGTTTGCAAAGGATAATGGCCTCCCACTCTATCCAAGTCCCTGCAGAGGACATGATCTTGTTCTTTTTTATGAATTTTTATGTTCTTTTTTATTAAGGAATACATAGTATTCCTTAGCGTATATGTACCTCATTTCCTTTATCCAGCCTGTCATTGATGGACATTTAGGTTGACTCCATTTCTTTGCTATTGGATACACTGTTTTAATTGTTGCATGTATCTTTATATAACATGATCTTACTAGCATGACTTCTTGTTACATGTACATTTATATAACTTGACTTTATTGTTATGATTGATACATTAATACAAATTTAAAAGTTCAAGATTTTAAGATTATTTTGAGGCAGATTCCTTGCCCTTATTTGCATGTGTTAACTTTTTGCAGCTACACATTTTCTAAAAACACATTTCTAAAAGACACATTTTTCTAGAAATGTGTTTTTTTTTTCTCTTTTCTTTTCTTTCCTTCTTTTGTTAGCAGTTATGACTCCCTTTCATACTTGGTCATCTGTGTAGGACAGTGGTGTCTCACTTCAAAGGCTTGTCCTCCTCTATTGCTTTGTATGTGCCTATAGAGCTATGATGTACCTTCCTAGTATGGCTTTAGAATGAATGTTTTATAAGTTTGATGCTGTACTGACTGCATGGGTGAATACTCTTGAAAGTCTCTAAATTATAGATGTCTCTTTATTATTGGGACAACTTTGTCCGTTTCAGCTTGACTTTCTCCAAGTTTACTTCGCTCTAATCTTCTCAATTTAGTGGGTCTTATACTTCCCCCTGTCTGCAGTTTATGTCACACTGAATGCTAGGTCAGTTTATTTGATAAGTGGGTGTTTGTGTGCCTGTGCAGAGTACAATGTATTTTCTCCTTATCTTTTTTTTTTTTTTGAGGCGAGAGTCTTGCTGTGTCGCTCAGGCTGGAGTGCAATGGCACGATCTTGGCTCACTGCAACCTCTACCTCCTGGGTTCAGGTGATTCTCCTGTCTCAGCCTCCTGAGTAGCTGGGATTACAGGTGCACACCACCGTGTTCAGCTACTTTTCTGGATTTTAGTAGAGATGGGGTTTCACCATGTTGCTCAGGCTGGTCTCGAACTCCTGAGCTCAGGCAATCTACCTGTCTCGGCCTCCCAAAGTGCTAGGATTACAGGCATGAGCCACCACGACTGGCATCACCTTGGTTTTTAAAATGTGATGAAACCATGTTGTGTACATAGCATGGCATATTACTATAAATAAATTTGAAATCATGATGGGGGCAAATTTAGGTCTCAAAACAGATATTGTGTGACAAGGTTAGGCTAAGACAAAGATGTTAACCTTGGCCAATAGTTGCAGGATTACATAGATAATAGCTGTATTTTTTCTTTTTAGTGTCTGTAGTTCTTCAGGTGCTTTATGGACACAGGAGAGAGTTACAGTCTTTTTAGTTAACTGCTGAGATTTACCAAGCTTGCACAAAGTCTGATAAAATCATAATATAGAATGTTCTAGGGTCCAAAACCTGCTGAGACAGATAAGACCAATATCTGTGGGCTGTTGGAATTGTTCTCCTATTGTTCTTTAAATGGGATTTATTAGGTATTCTCTTGAGTTTGATTATAACAGCCCTAGCTAGTGACCTTACTAAACTTACATGCTCATTAGAGGACTTTATCAGTATGGAAGTTCTCCATTTCTCATTCAGATTCCTCTGTGCTCCCCTTAGCAGCTGTCCTACCAGCCTTCCCTCTTATTCAATTATTGTAACGTAATTGGCAGCCAAATTACTTCATCCTTTCAACAGGAGACATTTGCTGAGCTCCAAATTATTAAATCTTAGTCCCTGCCCCTCCCTGTCATCCCCCACCTCCTGTGTACCAGTCATTTTGTTAAGTTCTGAGGATGCAATGTGAGTATCAAATGGTGCCTAACCTCTGAAGATAGACTCATAAACCACTAACTAGAACTTAACTTTTTTTTTTTTTTGAGACAGAATCTCACTCTGTCACCCAGGCTGGAGTGCAATGGCGCAATCTTGGCTCACTGCAAGCTCCACCTCCTGGGTTCACACCATTCTCCTTCCTCAGCCTCCCAAGTAGCTGGGACTACAGGTGCCTACCACCATGTCTACTAAATTTTTTTGTTTGTTTGTTTTTTGTATTTTTAGTAGAGACGGGGTTTCACTATGTTAGCTAGGATGGTCTTGATCTCCTGACCTGGTGATCCACCCACCTCGGCCTCCCAAAGTCCTAGGATTACAGGCGTGAGCCACTGCACCCAGCCCTGGAACTTAACTTTTTTATAACTTAAGGCACTTTATAGCAATATATTGTGATGATGATGATAGAGAGTAGGGCACACAGGAGGGAGTGATTTGTTCTTTCTTGTTTGCGAGGAAGGAATTCCTGAAGGAGGTGATTTTGGTGCTGAATATTGAGAGGCTGAGATCATTTACCAGGCTGAGGTGGAGAAAGGACAAACAGAGAAAACAGCCCAGGTTCAGAGCCCCAAAGGGCTCAGTGAGTGCGGAACATGGACTATGAGTGAATGGAGCCAAGCGATGGTGGTGCAGAGGGGAGGAGAGGCCGGAGGTGCCTACTGGCTTGGATTCTTGGTCAAACCCATGTCTAGGGTCATGCATGTCATTTCTGGGAGTGTGAACTTTGTCCTGACAGCATTGTGGAGTCATTAAAGGTAAAATAAATGTTCCAATCACTGTCTTCAGATATGTGAAAAGAAAGCAGGGAGCAATCTAGTGGCTGCTGTAATAATCCAGGCAGACATCATGAGGCCCCAAACTAAGGTGATGAAGGTGAGAGAGGAAAGGAGAGACTGGATTGGAGAAATGCTTAGGAGAAATAACTCGTTACTGATTAGATGGAAAGTAGGAAGGAGTAAGAGGAAGGAAAAAGATGATTCTTGATTCTTCTGGTTTGAATGACTCGCTGTCTGAAGGTGTCATTAGTAAGGATGGAAAACAAAAGAAGTTGGGGGACAATCATGAGTTCAAGTGGAAGTGGAGTTGGGGTGTCTGTGGGGCATTCTTTTGATCTTCAGAGGCCTGAGCCCCAGTAGAGACAGGGCTGGAGACAGTTACTGAAGAGTGACTAGGATTGATCGTGATAGCCATGAATGTCATTGAGACTCCACAGGGATGGCCAAAGGATCAAAGACTGAGCAGACAAGAGGAAAATCTGAAAACAAAAGTGACAACATTGAGTCCCAGGTGCTTTTGGTTTGTTTTTATATATTATATAATTCTTACAATAATCTCCTGTGAAATAATTATGTTATTGTCTTTTACAGACAGGGTGTCTAAACCTCAGGTGAGCAACTTGCCACGCTGCCCAGAGAGTAAATAGGGAAAAGCTGTCAGGTCCTGTCAGGGCACAAGAAGGTCCGGTAGAGTGAAGATTGAATATAGGAGATTGGATCTGACAGCTAGGTATTCAGTACCCACTGAATCAGAGGAGCTCTAAAGCCCTAACACTGGATTGTCACCAGTGAGGAAAGAGGAGGAGTTGAGAAGTGGGGACAGCAGATGGAGAGAGAGTGAGAGAGCACAGGCAGGAGAGCGAGCAGACGCACGCGGGTGTGTACACGTTTGTCAGCGAGGAATTGTGTGTATGTGTGTGATAGTGACTAGAGCTTAGAAGAGGAAATCATTAATGGAGTAAAGTTCCAGAAAAGATAGGGGGCCAAGTTCTAGAGCACAAGCATGCTCAAAGGGGTTGTTACAAAAGGAAATTGGAATGTTTATTCCATTGGGACAGGAGAAGACAAGGAAGAGATATATGTGGCTGTAGGTGAATATGCAAGTGGATGGGAAAGAAGTTGAGAAAGTTTGTTCCTGATGGCTTGGATATTTTCAGTAAAGGAGGCGATGAAATCTGCTGCAAGTGTGGGGCCTTGAGGAGACAGCTGGAAGTTAGTAACAGTTACCTTTGTAAAAGGAGTCCAATGCTTTAGGATGAGTGATAGCTGTGCATCATTGAAGGCCCAGTTGGGGTTTTGTCATTGGTGGTTAGGTGCTGATGGAGGATTTTTTTTTTTTTTTTTTGATGGAGTACTGTAATATGAACAGCATGAATGACCTTTTAAAATAGATTGCACAGGCCTTGCCTGAAACATTAAGTTTGGATGGTGATTTAAAGATTGGATGGGAGGAGAGAAGGAGCAGCAGACTGAACGAACATTAGGGAACCTTAGTTCTAGTCCTAGTTCTTCCATTTAATGGAAGATAGGGAGTTCTTCTTCCTCATCTTTCAATGGAGGAAGTTGCATTTAATGTCCTCTCAAGTCTCCTGTAACTCTCAGAACTTCTGTGAGATTAGCACATCGTTAGACAAAAATGAGTGGAGAAGAGAGTAAGAGCAACTAGAGTCCTATCACTTACCATTTATGGGTTCTTCTGATAGCAGCACTAATCCCAGAGCCTTTGGGAAGTTGACAGCATGAAAACAGGACAACTGTCAGATAACCATACCCAGGTGTCTGCAGTTGTGTCTGTGCGTGGCAATGGGAGAGGGGTAGCAAGTCAGAAAAGGGGAAGGACAGGAGCATGAAGCTGTGATGGGATTTGTGCATGAGGTAGACTGTGTGGATTTACCCTGTGCCCCTCCTGCTGAGTACCACGGTTCCCTGAGGAGTCACTGGTAGCAGATAATTTAGTCATTTCATAAGAGAAGGTGATGCTCTTTGCATTCATCTCTATGTTGTTTCTCTGGTTGCATTTTCTTTTTTTCTAGGCTGATTTCTCTCTCTCAGTTACAAGTGTAGTATTGTAGAAGAGAATCGAACAGTTGGAGAAGGCTAAGTATTCGTAGGATCTTATCTTAAGAGTCCTTTCTCCTTTCCGCTTCCATCACTACACCTTGAATGTCTTTGCCTATAGATTTTGAAGGATTTCATCACTCTTCTGAGTTGGCTATATTCTTCCTCTGGAAGGTGTAGTTATTCTTCAAAGCCACTTAACTGTCTGAGCCCCCTTTTAAGAACAGGGATAACATCTTAAAGCCCTCAAGGTGTGGTTAGCATTAAAAGGTGAATCCAGTCAGATGAGTGGCTCCAGAGATTATTGTAATAATTTAACAAGCCTAAGCAGGTGATAGGACACTCCTTTGTAAATTAAGCCTCTAATCTTTCTTTATACTCACGGAGATTTGAGAGAAACCTGGGAATTTCCTTTTCCCCCATTAAGCTATTACACAACTTAATGCTTGGAAAATTCTTCACAGGAAGAAACAGGGTGTAACAGTTTTTGTGAGGCATCTTTTAAAAATTCACCCTTTTAGCTGAAGTCTGAGAATACAATTCCCTCTCCACCCCCTTGCTCTAGTTTCTTTCTGAAAGTCTTAATTTCTCCACATAATTAAATACTCTTCAAAGTGAAAATAGTTAAAAAATTAAAACCACTTAAACTGAACGTTAAAACATTGTTCATAAATATGTTCTTCCATTTCCTGAGAAACAACAGGAAAGATTTGCTTTCTCAAAATAAACTAAGTAGCCTGACTATGAAGTCAGACCAATAGAGATCAAAGATTCATGCATCATCACACAATGGGAAATTTTTAGTCATTTTTCTAACCACAAAAATAAGTCTAATGCTAGTTTTGGGAGTTTGTTTTGTTTTGTTGCCTGTGGCATCAAGATATGTATGTGTAATTCAGAATGTACCTTTGGCATGTTTGAAATTGACTTAGCCTAATGTGACTACCTAGTGTGTCTGAAAGAGCCTATATTCAAGATATATTTGATGAGTGTGAACATGCTACATATGCAGCTATGGAAAATAGCCTTCTTGGGCATTAAATTTAGGAAGAATATAGAAAACCAGCTGATTTTTTGTATCTGTTTAGCATCTAAAATTAAAATTAAACTTGCTGGATCAGTAAATAATTGCATAGCTATGTTAGTAGCAAAAGTTTAGCAGCTCATGTTGAACACTGAACCATATTGAAAAAGGCATCTGCTACAGTAATCTCACTCACACACACACACACACGCTCTCAGGTAAGAATAACAGCATTTATAAATATTTCTCTATTTCCAGAAAGAAGATATGAGAGATTATTTCAAAGAAAAAAAGTAAATGCTCTTATGGTTGGCAGATTTTTGTGTGTGGGATACAAGCAAGATGAGGG
Organism: Piliocolobus tephrosceles; assembly: GCF_002776525.5. Lineage (NCBI taxonomy): Eukaryota > Metazoa > Chordata > Mammalia > Primates > Cercopithecidae > Piliocolobus > Piliocolobus tephrosceles. The sequence continues at coordinate 132,373,672 of NC_045434.1, read as the reverse complement.
AGCAGTACATGCATGCAGTATTCATCTATCATTAATTTGTGTCAAATAATGTGATTCTATGTTCCTCAAATGGTGTAAAATAGGTCAACATTTTGTCTTTCACAAAAAGATAGAAAATCAGATCTCCAATTTACTGCTGTGATCTCAGCTTCCTTTTCAAATCCCTTAGGTGTTTTAAACCTAAGTCTTTATATTTAAAATGGGTCTCTTGTAGATAGTATATATTTGGGTCTTGTTTTCTTTATCTGCTCTGACAATCTGTGTCTTTTAATTGGTATGTTTAGGTAATTTACATGTAAAGTGGTTATTGATATAGTTGGATTAATATCCACCATGCTCGTAACTGTTTTCTATTCATTGCATGTGCTGTGTTTCTCCCCCCACTCTACTGCCGACTGTGGTTTTAAGTTAACATTTTATATAATTCCATTTTATCTCCTCTTTTAGCATATCAATTATACTTTCTTTTTAAAAAGATTTTACCCTAGAGTTTATAATTGATTTTAGGTTCTTAAAACGAAAAAATACCCCAAAACATATGTATGTGTATGCATAGAAAAAAATTTGAAGGCTTTACAACAAGACATTAAGAGTAATTATCGGGGCCAGGCGCGGTGGCTCACGCCTGTAATCCCAGCATTATGGGAGGTGAGGCAGGTGGATCACCTGAGGTCAGGAGTTCAAGACCAGCCTGACCAACATGGAGAAACCCCATCTCTACTAAAAAAATACAAAATTAGCTGGGTGTGGTTGCGCATGCCTGTAATCCCGGTTACTCGGGAGGCTGAGGCAGGAGAATCGCTTGAACCTGGGAGATGGAGGTTGTGGTGAGCTGAGATCACAGCATTGCATTCTAGCCTGGGCAACAAGAGCGAAACGCCATCTCAAAATAATAATAATAATTATCTCTGGGTGGTAGGATTATAGATAATTTTGACTTTTTATAATTTTCTGTATTATCTGATTTTTTAAAATAACAAGCAGGTATTTTATAATCAGAAACAACGAAGTTCTTTCCATTTTGGTGAGAAAGAAAGGTAAATCACAGCATAATAAGCTGAAAATCTGTGGTTCTAAAATGTATACTCTCTCTCTGCTTCCATCTTGAGATAAGCACATTATCCCATAATAACCTGCACTCCACTGGTGGGAAAAAGGAAAGGGGTTGACTGCTTTTAAGCTAGCATTGGAAAGGTTGTCAGCCCCCGTCCTATACCTTCTGTGCCTACACAATGAAAATTGAATCCTCAGAATGACTTGGAATCAGTCCACCCTGTGGTTTGACAAAGTTTTCTACATATGTAAAGTTAACCAGGCCCCACTATTTCTGCCATTTTTTTTTTTTTTTTTTTTTTTGCCTCTTCACTATATTTCAAGAAAACCACTTTAAAGTATAGCCTTTACCAGGCATGGTGGCACACGCCTGTAATCACAACACTTTGAGAGGCTGAGGTGGGTGGATCACCTGAGGTCAGGAGTTCGAGACCAGCCTGGCCAACATGGTGAAACCCTGTCTTTACTAAAAATACAAAAATTAGCCAGGTGTGGTAGCAGATGCCTGTAGTCCCAGCTACTCAGGAGGCTGAGGCAGGAGAATTGCTTGAACCTGCGAGACAGAGGTTGCCGTGAGTCGAGATCATGCCACTATACTCCAGCCTGAGTGACAAGAGTGAAGCTCCATCTCACAAAAAAGTATAGGTTTTCATGACAACTTTGTAATACATTTTTTGTTTGCTGTTATGATATCTCTCCTTTTGGGTGAGGTGGAGAGGGGATGTCACGTAGTATCTGCGGTAATAGGTGAAGAGATTATAGCTAATGGGAGGCTGTTGGTCCATCTGGATTTCAGGAAACTCACCTCCCTACCTTGTGGAATATTAGAGAAAATTACCATTACTGTTCTCATTATGTTAATTATATGTTCTGAAGTTTTAGAGGTTTAAATATAAACCAAACCCAAATTAAGGTCTAAGAAAGTGGCATGGCGGCCGGGCGCAGTGGCTCACGCCTGTAATCCCAGCACTTTGGGAGGCTGAGGCAGGCATATCATGAGGTCAGGAGATCGAGACCATCCTTGCTAACATGGTGAAACCCCGTCTCTACTAAAAATACAAAAAATTAGCCAGGCATGGTGGTGGGCGCCTGTAGTCTGAGCTGCTCGGGAGGCTGAGCCAGGAGAATGGCGTGAATCTAGGAGGTGGAGCTTGCAGTGAGCCGAGATCGTGCCACCGCACTCCAACCTGGGCAACAGAGCAAGACTCCATGGCTTAGTGTAAACAGATGAAATGTTAATTTCTTTAAAAATTGTTTTAGTACTGATGGAGCTCGCAGGTATTTTCAAGAAGGTGATAAGCTTTGTAAATATAATTTTAATAGCCTGTAAAATTTGGACTTTTTTTGTTGTTGTTACTTACCTGCTGCATTAAAGTGAACAAATGACAAGTGAAATTTTTTTGAGTCTTCTGAGAGAAGGAAGTTTATAAAAGCAAACACCTTTTTCTGTACCTCCAGGTGAAAAATTGTAGGCCTCCATTTTAATATGGCTTATTATTAGAACAAGGAAATTTCATTTAAGACAAGAAATGAAGTCAGAGTTATATTGTGTTTAAAATTAATAGAATTAAGTATTTTGACATACATAAAACAACTAGAAAACTTACAAAATAAGTGTAAAAAGAATTCATTCACAGTACACTGATTATTACAGCTATGTTAAAGTCTACAAATATTGAGCACAAAATATAAACAATTGTTATTTAAGGGATTATAAGTAAATTTAATAAATTTTCTTTACTATATTTTTGAGGTGAGGTATAAGAAGTAGAGGGGACCAGGCGCGGTGGCTCAAGCCTGTAATCCCAGCACTTTGGGAGGCCGAGGCGGGCGGATCACGAGGTCAGGAGATTGAGACCATCCTGGCTAACATGGTGAAACCCCGTCTCTACTAAAAAAAAAAATACGAAAAACTAGCCGGGTGAGGTGGCGGGCGCCTGTAGTCCCAGCTACTCGGGAGGCTGAGGCAGGAGAATGGTGTAAAACCCGGGAGGCGGAGCTTGCAGTGAGCTGAGATCCGGCCACTGCACTCCAGCCTGGGGGACAGAGCCAGACTCCGTCTCAAAAAAAAAAAAGAAGTAGAGGGGTAAGAAATCAAATTTCTGGAATGCTTGTTAAGATAAGCTCGAAATGTAATTGAATTTTTAAATTTGCATTACAAGTCATAATAGTAGACTATTCGGTAGATGTGAGGAGTAATGGTAGGTAATAGCAAAGCTAGGTAATTTGACTCTTTTTTTTTTAACTCATTTTCAAATGAGAGACTGCATACACGGAGATAGTAGTGTCGAACAACGATAAAGATTCTAGGAGTTGTTACTATCTTAACACACTTATCTAAGCATTTACCGTTGGCCTTGGGCCTTTGACTTGCTGACATTGGACCCTTCCCTCTGTTTTTAACTTGTCGAAATTGTCATTATAACATCTGTCCGCCTCTTTGTTCCTCAGGTATAGCTGTGAAAATACTTGAGTGAGAAATGGTTTGGGGTTAAGGATTATGAATGGGAGGAAGAAATAATCCTCTCATTATTTTCAATACAGGAAAAGAGGATTATTTGTAACCCTGAGCTTTTACCCCAAAAGAACATAAAGTATAATAGGTGATCTTTGCTTTTATAAATGTGAACCATAATAACTACTCTTGGGAAAGGATTGGTAGGCCCTATTTTCTACTTACCTTTTCATCCATTTATTTCATGATAATTCCTCTATGTTTCCTAATTATTTGCTCTTTGAAAAAAGTGAGAGCTTGTGATCAGTCCTGCACGGAAGCCAGTACACAATCTAGATATTAGAGCAGTGCATTGACGAAGAGGCTGCCTTCCATTTTGTGCTTCCAAGAGGTGGTTGTAAACAGGAAAGTGAAAATTCTTAAGTGACAAAAATTACTTTGAAGTAAGTTTCTCTGCCTCTTTTAGAATTTAATTCTAGATGAAGAATTAGTATATTTTGGAGGGCAGTAACAATAAGACCAAAAAGCAACGTTTTTACAGCAGTCTCAGAATATCTATTTGCCAAGTGTTATTTCCACTTTATGGATGGGGCCTAAAAGCCAGAGAGTTCGTTTGACTTGAAGGTCACTAGTTAGATGAGCCTATTACTAAGTAAGTTTTCACCAGTGCTGAGCAAGAAAGCTTACAAATCTCCTACTTAAGGCAGGCTTATAGCTGAACCATTCCAAGATAAAGAAAATGTACAATTTAAGCTTTTCTGGAAGAAAGGAAAACCTCAACACTTTCCGATCTCTCTCAGATCAGTAGCATTTCAAACTACATCTTTTATGCGAAAAGTTAATTAAGGCAACTCTGATTCCTTTCTTAACAGAAATGGTTTTACATCATCCTCCATGAAGGAACTAACCAAAGACAGGTCCACCTTCTTCCTTCTCCTTAGTAAGTTTATTGATCCCAGGGCTCTTTAGTCTTATAAGTCCAATTTAAAAATGTACACGCAGCCAGGCACAGTGGCTCACGCCTGTAATCCTAACACTTTGTGAGGCCAAGGCAGGTGGATCATGAGGTCAAGAGATTGAGACCATCCTGGTCAACGTGGTGAAACCCTGTCTCTACTAAAAATGCAACAATTAGCTGAGCTTGGTGGTGCGTGACTGTAATCAAAGCTACTCAGGAGGCTGAGGCAGGAGAGTTACTTGAACCTGGGAGGTGGAGGTTGCAGTGAGCCAAGATCGCGCAACTGCACTCCAGCTTGGTGACAGAGCAAGACTCCATCTGAAAAAAACAAACAAAAAAACGCTTTTTGGACATATTTTTAAGATTTTCTTTGAAATTCTTTTTAATGTTCTCCATTCCCCCTTTTAAAGTTACTTAGAAGGGCTGTTACAGGAAACCTCATTTGCTGCAGATCTGATAATCTTCTGGGATAAAGATAGGTAGAAGTTGCAGGGTGACATACTTTAGGTTAATACAAGGAACAAATCAACTTCAAAGCCATGCAGAGCTAGACTGAATTGCTGGGTGCTGTCCAGGACCTTAGTATCAAGGGTACTTTTGAGAGTCTGTCCATCGTTGGCCAAGGAACTAGAGAAGATTTGAAACTTCATGGGAGGGTGGGGCAGAGATGCTCTCTAAGGTTACACAGTGTGTACATACCATTTAGTCACAAGCTTTGTGCTAGAAAAGTCCATGCTTAAATACCACCTCTGCCCCCTACTAACTGTGTGACCCTAGGAAAGTAAGCTAAATTCACTAAGCCTCAGTTTCCCCCTCTTTAAAATGAGGTCAAAATGATAAAAAGGATTATCGTGTGACTTTAACATATGTAAGGCACTTGGTTTAGTTATTCCTTCCCACTGACTTTGTGATTCTGTAGTTGTTCGTTCTGTGCTTTTTTTCGTTTCTTTCTTTCTTCTTGTCCTGCTCTCCAGTTCATTCACTGTAGAGCCATTAATGGTTTTTTCACCTTGTATTGTCCTCTTCTTTATTAATACCTGTGCCTTCGGGCCTTCTAGTGGTGCCCAGGGATTCCCTGAGCTCCTTTGGTAGCATCACTGTCCATGTCGCATATCTGGACAAGTCAGCGAAGAGGTGTTGGTCCTCTGTATCCTTTGGATTTGGCATATGAGCATCCCTGAAGACTTTTACAAAGCCAAGATTCATTGCTACTTTAACTTCCCTGTGATGTGTACTATAACATGTTCTGCTCCATGAAAGCATCAGATAGCAGTTGGATATAGATGGAGAAAAAGAGTTTGTACAGGGACTTAACGGATGTAGAAATCTATGCTGGTGACATTTATTTTTTCTTCATTTAAGTTTCTGTCTTTGGAGCCAGGCTTCTAATTACAAATAATTGTGTTTGACAGAGAAGAAGAATATCAGATGCAGAAAGGCCAGAATGATTCATAGTCTTTAAGGGGAATGTTTAACATAACTTTGGGCAATAGCTATAGATACTAAATGGGCAACATAAAACATTTGTTCATTACAAAGTGTGTGAAGACCCTCTTGCTTGGCAGAGTGATGTCATTTAGAAAAGTGGTAGAATCTCATTCATACACACTTCATGACTAAAAGAGCTGGTTATACCATTAGATCGTTAGAGCTAGAAGGAGCCTTTCAGGTCCCTCTGTGCAGTGATTTTCTTCTATTAATAATAAAATGGAGATCAGAAACGTGAAGTGACTTTTTCCTTGAAACGTAACTCTTGATCCTAAAAAAGGCAAGTCAGGGAGATGTGGGCCCTAACTTTGTTGTTGTTTTCTTACATCTAGTGTGCCACCATGACTCCAGCCTCTGGACCTGGGAGTCATTTTGTTGTAGCTCAAAGAAGACTATATATATACCCTGTTAGCTCGTACTGCTTACTAAGGTGTTAATGAAAAAGTTTTTGTTCTTCTTAAGAGATCCGTCTTTTGTCCCTGTTAAATGATGTTATGAAATTTTTGGTTTATTTGATTGCTCTAGGTTAGGAATAGTTGAAGTAGGCAAATCTTTGGACAGTTTAGTTCTCCTGTGTTTAGCACTCTTTGTATTTCTTCTGTGCTGGATGTATTTATGTTTTTCATTCTTCCTGTGAATTAACTCTGGGAGATGGGTATAACTGTATCCATTTTTGTCAGATGATAAAATGAGGCTTGAAGTGCTAAAACAACTTGTTCCAGGTTATACAGCTTATAAACTGGAACTGGATCCCAGGTGAGTTTTCCAGAGCACATGTTCATAATTGCTGTCCTTTTTTTATGTTTCCTGCTTCCCTTACTACCTGAGTAATGGGGGAACAGGATGTGGAATTGAAGATTTTACTGTAACAAATGAACCAAGGAAGATCATCTGGCTTGATCCCTTGGCTTCTAGCAGATAGGGTGTTTTCTCCCATGATTTCATGGATGAGATATTCAAGGCCTTGTTTTTATTTATTTTTTGGTTTTGCTATTTCAAAATAAAAAGGCTTTTAGTTCTTTGTTATTATAAAAGTAATAAATTCTCATGTAAAGAAAATATAGGAAATAAGGAGAATTAAAAATGACCTTTGCAGTTCCCTAGTCAGATGATGAAGAGTGGATTCAGATAGCTGTATCCCTCACTAACTGTTTGACTGTGCAAGTTTTATAGCCTTTTCATGCTTCAGTTCCCTGTATGTAAAACCAGAATAATAATAGTGCCTGCCTTTTATAGTTGTTATGAGGATTACATGGGCTCTTATTGGCGAAGCATTTAGAACAATGACTGGCACATAGCAAGTGCAGCACAAGCGTTGGTTGGATAAAATAAAGGGCTGCCTATGTAGATAGTCTTCTGGTCCATGGTCCCTGGAGGAAGAGGCAGAGGCAGACCCAAAATGTAGATCCTGCAGTACACAAGTAGGTAATGGGCTGAGCTGTGTGTTGAAGCAGAGGCAGGGGAAGGTGGCCTGGGAACCTCAGTTTCTATTTGCCTCCTTAGTGATCCTGATAACCTGGAATATTAATAAATTTCTGTCCCTCACTTTCAAGATGCTAAAAATGATTATGCTTCTTTTTTTTTCCTCCTAGCTTTCAGAGAGCCCCTGGAAACTAAGCCTGTTTATTTGAGATTTTTCTGTTGCAGGGTAGGCCAGACATGAATTTCCTTTCATGTGATATTTTCTGTGGTCTGTGTTAGTTTAGTTCTTCCTTTGTTTTCTTGTGCTTTGGTGTGAAGAAAGAAGATGCCCTGTTTATAAAGTCTTGGTGTCTTTCATGTATCATGCATTCTTAAACTAATTCCAGTTGCTCTGACCCTTTGAGATTTTAAAATTGCTTTGTTCCGGTTTTTAAGTACTTTTGAAATATTAAAAATGTTCATGAGAGAGTGGGTCATGGGAAAAATTTCCCAGGGTTGTTTGTTCTTAGAAAATTGTGAATTTGCATGGAGAGGTTTTATGCTGCGTTAAATTCTGCCAGGTGCAGTGGTCACTTGAACTTGAGTCTGATTCTTTTGATATTTAAATCCCCGTTTTTATGGCATAAAGTGCAGAGCTGGAACCTCTTAAAACTAAATGCCTGCTATGTTGAGCTCTTACCCCATTGTCCCATCAAAGAAAGGTCTTAAGTAGTACTTGGGTTTGCATTGAGGCACCATGTCAATAGTGAGGATCAAAGGATTCATCTGTTCTGTTTTTTGTCTTTGAACCAAGACTTTCCAAAAAGAACATAGACTTGTTTTGGATATTGCCGCCTCTGGGTGTGAGTGGTTATGCAAGTCAGTAATATTTTTGTTTTTGTTTTTTAAAAACTGTTCATCATAGATGCAGAGGTAAGAAATTGCAAGAAAAACAAAAACACCTTTTCAAACTTGTACAAAGTAGTCTTGAATGCAGGTGGTCCTCAGTTTACAAGGATTTGTAATTCTTCCGTCATCTTATGAAAGACACCGCTATTCACCAGTTACCATTTGAACATTTTCTAGAATGTATCCTTCTCATTTAACTCCCAGATGCAATGAATTGCCAAGCCCTCTCAATTCTATCTTAATTTTATCTGGTATCTCTTGACTGTCTCCTGTGTGCTGCTGCAGTCCACAGCTCCAGCTGCGGCCCCCATCATGTCTTGCCTGGACTGCTGCAGCTGCCTCTGAAATCTAGTGCTCTCTATACATTGGAACCTTATGTCATTGACCTCCTTAATACCATCCAGTGACTTCTCGTTGTCCTTGGAAGTCTTTAATAAGCAGTTAAAATCCAGAGTCCTTAAGACATTGAGACCTTGCCCCAGGAAACCTCAGCCTCCATCTCTAGTCTAGAGCACTAGCCTTACCTCTCCCCCACCCCTCACCATCTTCCAGACACAAAAAACTTCTTTCTGTACTTCTTATTGGCCAAGTTTTCATGACAACAAGCCTTGACTACAGGGTATGTCTGATGCCTAGCACACTCTTTCCCCTTATGCTCCTTCACTTTTGTTTGGCTAACTCCTGTGTTTTCTTTTGGTCTTGATGTCCTTCCAGAAGCTCTGTCTAACCCCTAAACTGGATTAGGTCCCCTTGCTGTTTCCATGGAACATTTTACATCTCCAACATTTCATTTATTACGTTGATTTGCCTTTTCTAATAGATTTCAAGCCCCATAAGGGCATAAACATGTCTATCTTGTTTCCCACTGTATCCCAATACCCAGCACACAGTAGGATCTCAAGTGTTTTTGAATGAATGAATATGGTCCAGATCATTCCCATATTATTACTTGTAGTAGTGCTTAGCACACAACCTGTGAATGAATTTCATTCCTTTAAAGGGAGTTTTCAAAAGCCATTTTTGTTGACTTTACTTGGCTTAATTGTACTAAATATATATAAACATGAAATAATATATATACTTTCTGTGCTTATAGTCCTTGTAAAATTATTAAAACATTTTAAAATCGCAAATACAAACAACATTTTAAAACCATTAAAATTTAAATTAATAAGATAAATGCTTTTTTGCCAAAGCGAAATCACTTATGTTGATTCTTTAAAATACAAAGTTGTTGCATTGGGTCCAAATGTGTACTTAATGCATATGAGTCTTTTGACTGATAGTAGTAATGCAGAGAATACTTATTTGCATAAATAAGTTATTGAGAAGCACATTATGAACTTGAAGACCTTGCTTGCTAGCTCAGGACTATCAGAACTTATCACACCATAAGTCTGCTGGTGAATAGTTCTTTAGTTACAATTTTAATGATTTTAATGACTTACAACTTTTTTGTTAGAGCTGTAAATGTCCTGTTCATTCAAAGTTCATTCAAAGATGATGTTACCATTTCAGAATTACTGACATCAACTCCAAATATATATCTAATTCAACTATTGGCAGAATCAGGAACAGGAATATGTTTGTAAATTTTAGTTCTTATAGATATGGAAAATTTTTAAGGTTTTCAGCATGCAGCCAAGTGTCAGACTGTTGAAGGAAGTCAGTAGATTATAGGAATGACTCATTCAGATTATTCTGAAAACAACTTGAACAGAACTGTTTGTTATCATTGCCTCCTTTTTATAATTTTTGAGCTGCTAAAATAAAACCTTTGCTCTACAATACCTTCATGTGTAGCACGTACCTTCATGTCATTTGACCTTCCCTTGGTGTGTTTCTGTGGATTATGTGTCAAGTCTGCCTCTGTCCTTTCCTCATCAGCCTGAAGCAGTTATTATAGTACATTCCTTCACTGTTTGTCATTTTATGGTGCCATGAAATCAAAGTCTTGCTCAATGACAGTCTTAAATTACATTTTATCGTTGCCGGGTGTGCTTATCAGCACCCCAGGAGTACTAATTGGTGATGAGGAATGCTCGGTGATGTGGCAATTATAAATACACACCTGAGCATGGTATTTAAGGGGGTCATTCAGGTGGTCCAGTGTGCATTTATATCAGTTTCCTTTAGATTAACATTGAGATGAAAACACAAATTGAAAGATTATTCTGGAGAAGTCATAAACTTTTGAATGTATCAGTAGTTTTTTAGAGATCGTTAGACCCCTGTTTGAGAACACTTGCTTATAGCACTCATAGCAGACTGTGTACAAAAATACAGCCAGATTATTGTGTTTCTGGAAGTGTCCTGGCTTTTGGAGGCCATTCCTTTAGTTCTCTACTTTTCATTAGCCTTCAAGCCTATCCCTACATCTTATAAAACCCCTTCTTGGTGTGAGGAATGTCAAGCTTTGTTTTCTGGTCTCACGAAGGCCTGACAGGCTCTCTGTTGGGGTCGCTCTCTGGCTATTTCTGGTTACCTAGGTAACCCTGCAGCCCTGCCCCTCAGGAGAATGGAGAATACACACCTGTTGAGGAGGGAATGTAGAGAGCAGGACAGCAAGGACAGTGAAGGGCGGCATGAGAATTTCAAGTATATCAATCAGATAGATCCTTATACTTAACATTAAAAGGAAAAATTGGTGTGATATGGACCCTAAAGTTCAAGGTATTTTATTAAGCCAAACAACATCAGGGTAGCAAGTCACTTAGTATTTGCATGTATTTTTTAACTGTTTTATTGAGATATAATTCATGTACCATACAGTTGGCCCACTTAAAGTATATAATCCAACAGTGTTTATAGTACATTTAGAGTCATGTGACCATTACCACATCAATTTTAGAACATTTTATCACCTGAAAAGAGACTCTGTCCCCAGTAAACATCATTCTCCACCCTTTTCAATCCCACCAGCCCCTGACCAACATTAATCTGTAGTTTTGCCTATTAAGGACATTTAGAATAAATGAAATAATAAAATGTGTACTTTTTCATAAATTATGTAGTCACTTTTTTACTGGCTTCTCTCATATTTTTAAGGTTCAGCTACATTGTAGCATGTGTCAGTATTTCATTTCTTTTTTTGCCGGATCATATCCCATTGTATAAATATGCCAGATTTTTAAAGTGTACCATTCTGTAATGTTAAATATATTCACATTGTTTTGAAACAGATCTCTGGGACTTTTTCATCTTACAAAACTGAAGCTATATACACCACATTTTATTTACCCATTCTCATAGATTGGGTTGTTTTCCACATTTGGGCGGTTGTGTATAATACTGCTGTGAACATTTGTATGTCCGTTTGTAGGTGGAGATATATTTTCATTTTTCTTGTGTGTATTCTGCCTAGAAGTGGAATTGAAGGGCTAGTCACCTGGTTATTCTTTAACATTGTGAGGAACTGCCAAACTGTTTTCCAAAGTGGCTGTACCATTTTGCATTCCCACTGGCAATGTCGTTTTGGACTTGCATTTTTCTAATAACTAAGGATGTAGAACATCTTTTCATGTGAAGACATTTAATTAAAATTTTTTCCTTAAAACAATGTTTTACTAGATTCTCAGCATTATAACTTAGGAAGGAAACATCCTTTTGGAATTCTTCAAGTATACAAATTGTAACCCAAATTATGAGGATTGAAAGACAGAGAGTAAATGGCTGCCCTCATTGTAAGGACTGACTGTTGGCAGGTTAGGATTTAAGTAGAAATGGTTTAGCAGTCTCATTTTCAGGAACATACTAAATGGAGTCCTGAACTTGCTTATCTATGATAAGGAAAGGAGGAAGGAGAAGTAGAGGCAGAGGGGCCAATGTAAGCCATTCCCTTTCAAGATGCTCAGTTACTAGCACAATCAAGCCAAAGAATGGCCTTCAAATGATGAGAAAATACATAAGTCATCTATACATTTTCTAGTACCTTGTTTGGTGTCTGGCACAAAATATTTATTCTGGATTTTGAAGAAGATAGAACCTTCAGTGCAGCCGACACACCAAGAGTTTTGAATCATAAAATGTAAGGATAAGAAGCTAGCGATTCCCACAGGGACCATTATATTAAGTAAAAACGAACTACACAAACCATCCCTGGGTTAAATTCTTAAAGCTACTGGACCCCATCAGGTTATGCAAATTTCTTCAAAACTGTGTCTGATCTCTCCCATGACTCCCACAACACATGCATAAAAGGTATATGCGAATTCCATGACACCAGTGAGGTTTATTTATGTGAATATACCTCAGCGTATTCCCCCACCCCCGCCAAATAAAGCACATCAACTTTTTACAGTCATAAAGAGCTAATTGTTGAGTTCTAACTATATGCCAGGCACATGCTAAGCAGCGTGCATTGTGTCATTTAATCGACATAGCAACTCAATGAAGTTGATCCTACTCTCATTCCCATACTACAGAGAAGGAAATTTAGGTTCAGCAAGACCAAGTAATTTGCCCAGTGTCATACCAGCTCTAAAGAGGCTACAGGAGGATTCTGGGCTTCTGGTCAGTGCTCTCAACCACTGAACACAAAAATGTCTTTCTTATTCCTCTCAGTCTGCTGTAGTAATTGGGAGGATATGGAATGAGAACTTTTTAAATATTGACACTGTATTTTTTCTCTTTTTTTTCTTTTGTTTGTTTTGTTGTTGTTGTTGTTGTTGTTGTTGTTGTTGTTGTTTTGAGACAGTCTCGCTCTATTGCCCAGATTGGAGTGCAGTGTTGTGATATTTGCTTACTGCAACCTCCGCCTTCTGGGTTCAAGTGATTCTCCTGCATCAGTCTCCCAAGGAGCTGGGAGTACACACACACGCCACCATGCCCGGCTAATTTTTATATTTTTAGTAGAGATGGAGTTTCGCTATGTTGCCTGGCTGGTCTCGAACTCCTGACCTCAGGTGATCCACTTGCCTCGACCTTCCAAAGTGCTGAGATTACAGGCGTGAGCCACCGCACCCAACCAACACTGCATTATTTTGACTGAGATTTTGTGATTGCTATCTTGGCCTGTGCTAACTGGAATAACCAGTTTAGAGAAGAACATAAATGACCTGATGGAGCTGAAAAACACAGCACGAGAACTTCGTGAAGCATACACAAGTATCAATAGCTGAATGGATCAGGATCAACTTAATGAAATAAAGCGAGAAGACAAGATTAGAGAAAAAAGAATAAAAAGGAACAAACAAAGCCTCCAAGAAATATGGGACTATGTGAAAAGACCAAATCTATGTTTGATTGGTGTATGTGAAAGTGATGGGGAGAATGGAACCAAGTTGGAAGACACACTTCAGGATATTATCTGGGAGAACTTCCCCAACCTAGCGAGACAGGCCAACATTAAAATTCAGGAAGTACAGAGAACACCACGAAAATACTCCTCGAGAAGAGCAGCCACAAGACGCATAATCGTCAGATTCACCAAGGAGGAAATGAAGGAAAAAATGTTAAGTGCAATCAGAGAGAAAGGTTGGGTTACCCACAAAGGGAAGCCCATCAGACTAACAGTGGATCTCTCAGCAGAAACCCTACAAGCCAGAAGAGAGTGGGGGTCAATATTCAACATTCTTAAAGAAAAGAATTTTCACTGGGCGTGGCGGCTCAAGCCTGTAATCCCAGTACTTTGGGAGGCCAAGTCGGGCGGATCACAAGGTCAGGAGTTTGAGACCAGCCTGACCAGTATGGTGAAACACTGTGTCTACTAAAAATACAAAAATTAGCCGGCCATGATGGCATGTGCCTGTAGTCCCAGTTACTCAGGAGGCTGAGGCAGGAGAATCGCTTCAGCCCGGGAGGTAGAGGTTGCACTGAGCAAAGATTGCACCACTGCACTCCAGCCTGGGTGACAGAGCAAGACTCGGTCTCAAAAAAAAAAAAAAAGGAATCTTCAAATCTTCAACCCAGAATTTCATATCCAGCCAAGTAAGCTGCCTTTTAGTTTTTCTAAAAAAACTGATAGGGATGCTGGGCGTGGTGGCTCATGCCTGTAATCCCAACACTTTGGGAGGCTGAGGTGGGTGGATCACAAGGTCAGGAGATAGAGACCATCCTGGCTAATGTGGTTAAACCCTGTCTCTACTAAAAATACAAAAAATTAGCCAGGCGTGGTGGCACACGCCTATAGTCCCAGCTACTCTGGAGGCTGAGGCAGGAGAATCACTTGAACCCAGGAGGCAGAGGTTGCAGTGACCTGAGATCGTGCCACTGCACTCCAGCCTGGGCAACAGAGCAAGATTCAATCTCAAAAAAAAAAAAAAAAGAAAAAAGAAACTAAAGTGTCTCCTGTGGCCTCAGTTTTCTAAGTCAAGAAGAGAGTCTAGTTAAATTTTGTGTACTTTTACTACAGATTTCCTATCTTTTTGCAAAATTTTCTCTTAAGTTGGTGCGTTTAGAAGGGAAACGCAATAAATATTTTGTCACTGAAGAGATGAGAGACATTTGACACCCCCTTCCCATCTTCCCCTCAAAATTCAACCTGATAATGCAGAGGCTTTCACAGCCAACTAGTCCCAACATTGTCTATAAGATGCTTCAAGATACAACTTAAAGGAAAACAGACATGTAGGAGACAGTGACCAGGGGTACTTGGAAATAGGTACCCTTTCAAATTTAGCTTTCTGAACATGTGTTCAATTTGGTAGTTTTTAAGCTAACAGCATTGTGGGCATTTTATTCTTGGATTTAAATTTGGGTAATTTCTGTAGGACACTGAAATACCTTCTACCTAGGCATAGAATTCAACTTTAAATAATTCTACTTTAAGTCTATATTCCTGGGATGAGGTACTTAGTAATACAGTATTGAAGTGGTAGATGATGAAGTTACTTCCTGTAGTGTTGTTTCATTCATGTCTCAGGTTGCAAAGTTATGTAAGTTGTTTACAGCAAAATACTAGTGAGGAAAAGTTCATTTGCCACCACTAGAAGGTACAGACTCCCCGCACTTAGTGTGATGACTATCTTTGGTCTTTTCTTGCAGCTGTCTTGTTTATAGAGTCAAATTATCTTATGTCTATCTAGGGTTAAATGTCACAGTCTCATGGGTAATGTAACATAACAAAGTTTATATTTTGTGCTTTGTTAAGGAAAGCTAGTAGGTAATTACTTGCGATTGAATCGGTATTTGGAGACTCATTAATGATTACTTGGGTGAAAACACACCCAAGCCCTTTTTTGGTAACTGCCTGCGCGTAGTGGTCTTTTGGGGTTCAGGTATTTAGCAGATACCCCCTTCCCGCTCCTAAAAATATACATTTATTTTATATTCTGTTAGACTTAAAGTATATTTGAACAGAATATGAAGTTTATGATTCTTAAACTATTTGCATTTACATATGGTATAATTACTCTTAGGTCTCTGATGGTAATAGACATCCATTTTTTTTCATTGATACTCTTGTTTCTTTCTACTGTTTACAGGAATACTAACAAAATACCTTAACTATCATCTCAAAAGTTAATGATAAATGTTAATAAACTTCGTTATAGAACTTTTTGGTGATATACAATTTGAAAATACTGGCAAGCCATAGTACATAGTACCTGGAACACATGGTGAATGGATTTATTTCAATACCTTCAGTGACACTTTTCTGAAAAAGTCCATTAAAAATCTTATGAGGCCTTTTTTGTACTTTTGCCTTTTTTTTTTTTTTTTTTTCTTCTTTACTCCTAAATACTCATATTTGTCCACTTTTACTTTTGGGCACTTACAGCTTTTACCTTCATTTGGCATTGGGGCCATTATATTTCTGTTGACCTAGTATTGCTCAGTTTCTTGGATGATCTCTTCCTCATTACCTGACAATCTCTGGCAAAATTTGAAACTTATGTTTTATAAATTGGGATATCACTTTCCTGAGAGTATATTCTGTCTGCAACTTAAATGCAAGTTCTTTTGGGACAAGTACCA
This sequence comes from Piliocolobus tephrosceles, assembly GCF_002776525.5. Taxonomy (NCBI): domain Eukaryota; kingdom Metazoa; phylum Chordata; class Mammalia; order Primates; family Cercopithecidae; genus Piliocolobus; species Piliocolobus tephrosceles. The sequence goes on along the minus strand of NC_045434.1, from coordinate 132,357,491 downwards.
TCATTTAAATATAAATTATTCATTGACAGTAGCAAGCATTGTGCTAACTATGCAGTACTTTCTCAGGCAGTGCTCACTGAGCTGCCCTGTGTGCATGATGGCCAGCTGTGCTATCTGGGTGTGGAACATAGAGAGCATTCTGCTAGCTGTTTTCAGAAATGTCACATGTCTCTTCCAGGGCAGACCACTCATTGCCAAGGCATACGGTCGAAAACTGCCCAGTGGGGTGGAAAGCAAAGGCAGTTGGTTAGCTGTTGGTGCTTTCTTTACTCTCTATGAGGATCTTTCGATGGCAGTGACCAGGATTTCATTCTGTTATTTGTTATAGAAGAGGCAAGACATGAACCAACCCAGTCATATTCTGTAGCAAACACATTTGTGGTCCATTCTGCTTTCCCCAGCTTTGGTTTCTTCATTTCACATGTCCAAGAGAATTTTCTTAAGGATAACCATCTTGGCAGGGAGCGGTGGCTCACGCCTGTAATCCCAACACTTTGGGAGGCCAAGGCGGGTGGATCACGAGGTCAGGAGTTTGAGACCACCCTGACCAACATCGTGAAACCCCGTCTCTACTAAAAATACAAAAATTAGCCGGGCGTGGTGGCACGTGCCTGTAATCCCAGCTACTCAGGAGGCTGAGGCAGGAGAATTTCTTGAATCCAGGAGGTGGAGGTTGCAGTAAGCCAAGATTACACCACGGCACTCCAACCTGGGCGACAGAGCAAGACTCTGAAAAAAAAAAAAAAAAAAGATAACCATCTTATTAGAAATATGTCTAAGTGATAATGAAGTGTCTGTATTTAGCTATTTAACTTTCTTCCGGGTTCTCTCTGCTTGCTTAATGTGACTGCATTTCCCTGAGATGAATGCAGTGGGTTTTTGCAATCTTTCCCCAACTTTGCCCTTTCCCTCTTAGATGAAGGTGCATCACTAGAGAACCTGCACCATTGTGTCTCCTACACCGTGTCAGGTAAACAATACGTGATTAGTAATGTGTGTGCAAAGCTTGCATGAATGCTTTTAAGAAGTCGAACTCTTAATATTTTGCTTAATTTCCACAAGTTTAGGATAGGATTAACGTAGAGTTGAAATTAAGATAGCATCTTGGGGATTTTAGATAGGAATAGTTTGTGACCCAAAATGAATAAAAATTGGTATTACAAGCAGACTTTTAATCCAGAAAATTTACTTATTCTGTCCAGACTGTGAACAGTTGTCTTGTTCTCACCAAAGACAATTTTGGTGAAATGTTCTTAGAAACAATGTGCACAGCCTTCTGTAATTGTACAGAGGAGAGATCATAGAGATCCAGGGAACATCAGGATACTAATTCAACCTGTCCTCTTTGAAAAATTTGACCCCCTCCCCTGTAACTCAACAACCCCTCAAAGCTGTCAATGCGAAGTTGCAGAATAGCGAAGGCTTCTATATCAATTTCTGTGTTACAGCCTTCTGTTAAGAGAAAGCTGGGAGAAAAAATATTTCTAAATGTATAATTGCATATATACACTTTTTAGATTCTCCTTGTATTTTTAATGCCCTAATACTAGAACATTTTGGTAAGTTTAGTTCTTAAACAGAAATACCAAACACAAAAGCAAGCTGGAGGCAGCAAATGACTAGGTGGATATTGAAGCTCATGACTTCCTTTCAGTGGCCTCCTCTTTGTACACAGCTCCATGTTTATGTCCAGATTGACTGACTATTGATAGGTTCCAGATACACAAAAATGGACACTTTAGAAGAGGGGTGTTATTATCAAAAACTAACAGCTGGAGAGTTAAAATATGAAATATATCTTTGTCATCATGTAGGATTGAAAACTATCATAATTTATTGAATCAAATTTGTGGCATGTTTCTTGTAAACCTAAATTTTATAGTCCCGTTTGTTAAGTTGGTTGGCAAAGCCTGAATGTTTTCCTTTACATTCCTGAGACAAATTTATAAAGTCAGAGATTCAGCCATATCATAGCAAATTTAGAGTGCCCTTTGATAATGAACGACCCAATAGGTTATTAATCTTTTCTATGGGCAGTGTTTTTTTTCCTCATCAGCTGCCTAAAGTATTTGGGAAATTGTATCTTGTGGGAGTTGCCGTTCATCAGGAAATGCTTGTTCATAGATGTTAGCCAGACCACATGTAGCAGTAAATGTTATTTGTCACTATGGAAACCAAAAATCACAAATGGGATAGTCTTTAAGTGTTAAGCGTTCTGCTTCCTATGGCAATAAGTCATACCCAAATTTGGTTCACTTCACTGAAGTATTTATGGAGCACTTACGATGAAAGGGTTTGTAGGTACTTTGTTTAATGAATACATTTCTCCTACACAAAGCTGAAAACATCATAAATGGAAAAACTAGGAGGAAGAGTTGCCAGTTTATGTGGATTATCAAGCTCATAATTGTAGACCCCCAAATTGGGAGGCAGAAGACTAGAGTTTTAGGTGTGGTGAACTAGTCCTCTAACTTCTTTAGAACTCAGTTTTCTCATCTATAATGAGATAGAGTTGGACTCTGTGACCTCGAAGTGTGAATCTATTTTCCTTTATTATTCCTTGAGAAGTAAGGAACTATTTGTGTGTGTGTGGTAAGTGAGCCATAATATTTGGATTCCATTATGTCAGGAGTAATGAAGATTACTATTACCCTTCAGTGACTTTATCACCTAAAAAAAGAACAAAAACCCATGCTTACTAAGGATGGGGTCTACATGTTGCCATTTATCTATGGATTCTGCCTTCCTCTCCACTCAGTATATATTGACAAAGGATATCATTATTATCTAGCAATGATGAAGTATTGCAGTAATCTGAATTGTAGATGTTGGATTGACTCGTAGCCAAAAGGTGGCATTTAAGGAGTATAATTGCTGTTCATAGATAAAGGTAAGAATAATGACTTAAGCAGTAATCCAAAGATGTTAAGAAGCTGGTGGAAGAAGAGGCTGGCTGAATTGATGAGTGAGAATGTTTATTCCTAAATCCATTTAATTCTTAGTTCTACTGAGACTTTACCATGATCGTCATTGCAGTAGTTTCTATACAGTGGGAATATGTTCCTCTAATGGGAATTTGAATCACTTAGTGTTGCTGATCTGGTTGTGTCTGGACAAGGCAACTTCTCCTGCCTGTTGTCTCCTTATTTAGTGGGAGGAATATCTGTCCCATCCTTACTTCTCAAGAATAATATGGGGATAAAAAAATACCTATATAAAGTATAAACCAATATTATTTTGTACAGGTTAAGTAACCAGGTAGAATCTTTTGGAATTGATTGAAAACACAAATGCCTTTTTGACAGGCATTGCTGTTGGATTTCTTTTAATATGGGAGAAGTTTACTAGATTTCAAGTTTTAAAATGTGCATGTGATTAAAAGTTAGAAGCTCTAAAACATTTAACTATCTGGTCTTTACAAAATATCCTAATAGGTGTCCATTAAATGTTCTTCATTCACTCTTTCATTTATTTTATAGTTTTTGATCATTTGCTGAATGCCAAGCACTGTTTTAGAAGCCAGATTATACAGTTGTGAATATAACAAAATCCTTATCTTTATGAAGACTGTATAGTAGATGAGTCTGATAAGCATGCATTTCATGGATATCTATTAGATATCCTTTAGTAAGTGCTAATAACAAAATTAAGCAGGATAAAGAGATAGAGCAATGAGAGAAGGGGGTGTTACATGGTCAGAGAAAGCCTTTCATATACAACAGTGTAACTTCCATCTCCTTTAAGGTCTTCTTTATTTCTATATGTTGTCATCTGACACTGTACCCAACACGTAGAAGGTGCTTATTAAATGTTAAATGAAATTTTTATGTATTTAACAAACACTTATAGAGCACTTACTCTGTGACAAGCAGTGTTCTAAGTGCCTTGCAAATATTATTTTATTTGATTTTCACAAGAACCCTTTGTATACTGTTTCATTTTATGAGGAAACTGAGGCACCAGAATGTTAAGGAACTTGCGAAAGGTCACAGCTAATAATGAATGAATCAGTTTGTAAAGGAATTTACAAAATAAAGACTCTGAAAGGTTATTAGTGCCACTGATGGCTTCCAGGAACACCAGATAGGGTGGGACTCCGTACTTTGGGAGCATGTTGGGTATGGAGCGTGTCAGCCCCTGAGGTCCTTTTGAAAAGCTCCTAATACCGCTGCCTCCCAGGCCAGGCAGATACGACTCTTCTCCAGACTTCCATCCACTCAGAGCTCTTTCCTGCTGAACCCGTTGGAAGCTTCAGTTGTGCCTTCATCTGCTCTGCTGATGCCTGGACTTCCCTGGGCTGAGGTTAAGTGATAGCTTTTTCTCTGTGGTTGGGGAATTACAGCTACTAGAAAAGAATTTATCCTCTTCATTCCTTCTCCTACCTACTATTTAAATGGCAAGTAGTGTTTTTATACTGTCATCCATACACTCCCAGGATTAAAACCGCCATGGGGCTCATTTACTATACAGATTCCTGGGCTCCACCTCAGACCCATTAAATCAGCCTTTGCAGATGGAGCCCAAAAATCTCTATTTTAAGCTTCTTAAAAACTACAGAGTTAGAGGATGTGCACCTCCCGTGTGAGGGGAAAGAGATGAAATAAGAAAAGAGAGTTACATAAGACAGGTTTCTCTCCACAGAGAGTGCAGAGAGGTTCTATAATTCTGATGCAATTATTTCCCTGCCTGGTTAGGGCAGAGAGGTGGCAGGGTAGTGGGAGATCAGGTATTAAGGGAAAATCCATGTGAAAACTCCAGAGTCATTTAGAATAAGGATTAGTTAACCGTGGCCTGCAGGACAGTTGCCTGTTTCTGTAATAAAGTTTCCTTGGAACATAGCCACATTCATTGGTTTATATATTGTCTGTGGATGCTTTGCACTACATTGATGAAGTCGACTAGTGGTTACAAAGACTATGCTGCCTCCAAAGCCTAAAATATTTAGCATTCAGTCCTTTATAGACAAAGTTGGTTGGATAGCTGACCAAGTAACTTTATATGAAGATTGAAAAGTTTCTATGTGCTCTCCAATATGGTAGCCACTGGCCCTTGAAGTTTGGATAGTGAGCACATGAAGTGCTGAAAATGTGACCAAGTAACTGAAAGTTTCATATTACTTAGTTTTAATCAATTTTAAAAATTAATTTAAACCTCAGTAGCCACATTTGACTTGTGGCTACCATGTTGGATAATGCAGAACTAAAGTGAAGCTTTCAGATTAGGATTGGCTGTAAAATGTCAAATGTGATAAGGGTCTGCTTTAGGCCTCTGGGAAGAGGGAGTCTAAGGAAAGGAACATCTAGATAGGATGTATTTTAGAAGAAACTTCAAACAGTTCTTTCTCTCTCTCTCTCTTTGTTGTTATTATTTTTTAAATTTGTGTTTATTAAGAGTTACTTGTGAGGATCCAGTTCTGCCACTTACAGCTTTTTGACCTTGGTCAAGTTACTTAGCTTCTCTCTGCCTCAGTTTCCTCATTTGCAAAATAAGGATAACAACAGTACCTTTTAAAATTTTTATGAGCTTTAAGTGTGTATGTGCTTTAAAAATACCTTGCACATAGTAAAAGCTTTGTGAGTGTTTGCTGTTCTTAATTATTGTTATTATTATTTCATGATTTTGTGGCCTAATCTAAGAAGATAATCCTTACATATTTGCCTCACTCCCCCTTTTTTGTTTTAAGGAAAGTGGATTCTGAATTCCAGGGTAATCTGTATATTAACCTGGCTAATGCAGCCTGTTCCTAAAATGTGGCTAATGCAGCCTGTTCCTAATTTAGGGACCAGCTGTGGTTCATCTCCTTCCACGCAGGTTCATTACAGTTAACACAGTTGGGTCCAGCATGTGACATACATGGTATGGTATTGTCTGGGTTTTATTGATGGTCACTGTAAACTTTTGTAGATAAATGAAACTCTTCAAAAATAAACTAGGCATTTTTCTTTAGAAGCAGACTGTTTCTTAGTGTTAGTTCTTGTTCCTAAGCAGAAATCATAGTAATATTTGAAAGGAAGTATGTTTCTATTTTATCTTGAGATGTGTCAGAATCTCCTAACATGAGTATGCTTAGTGGCTTTCCTTTTATAGACACTGAGCAGGACTGGCAGGAACCGTTTAAGAAGTGTGAGTTCCCGGCCGGGCGCGGTGGCTCAAGCCTGTAATCCCAGCACTCTGGGAGGCCGAGACGGGCAGATCACAAGGTCAGGAGATCGAGACCATCCTGGCTAACCCGGTGAAACCCCGTCTCTACTAAAAAATACAAAAAACTAGCCGGGCAAGGTGGCAGGCGCCTATAGTCCCAGCTACTTGGGAGGCTGAGGCAGGAGAATAGCATGAACCCGAAAGGTGGAGCTTGCATTGAGCTGAGATCTGGCCACTGCTCTCCAGTTTGGGCGACAGAGCGAGACTCCATCTCAAAAAAAAAAAAAAAAGAGGTGTGAGTTCCCATTGTTTGTGTAAATGATAGCAGTAATAGAAATTGAAAAGTGAAAAAAATTCAGAATCATGTCACTATGGATTTTTAAAATCCAGTGGCTCTTTCTTAACTCTTTCATCTTCAATATTTTTTACTAATTATCTAGTTCCGTAGACTTGCAGTGGATAAACAATATCACTTAAAAACTTCCCAGAAGCCAGTGAGTGCAGCTTCTTGAAAATCTGCTTTTAAGTTTTCTGAGACAGCAATGATGTGACAATACTTTTTAGTGCCCAGATCTGTTATCCAAAGCTCAAACAGCAGAGTGTTCAGCCGATATTATGTGCTCAACAGTTGTTCATCAAGCTGCCTTTTTGATCTGTAAGATGGCGTTGCCAACACCTCTTGATTAGCACATAATATAAGAAGAAGGCCTTGGCTAGATGGCAAGAGGTATTTTCTTATGCAAATAATCCCATTCTTGAGGCCACATTGTTCTGTTGGTTGTCTTTTCTAATTCTAGATTGTGTTTGAATATATCTGAGATGCATTGAACTTGCTTAAAGTTTCCATGGACTCATTATACTTAGAGCAGAAGGAATGAGAACATGGTCATCTATTAATATCCTCTAGCTTGAAACCATCTACAGCCTGAAACTTTAGTCATCTTAGGGAAGGAGGGTATGGAAGTATAGAAGTCTCTGATGAGGGCCAGGCACGGTGTCTCACGCCTGTAATCCCAGCACTTTGGGAGGCTGAGGCAGGTGGATCACCTGAGGTCAGGAGTTGGAGACCAACCTAGCCAACATGGTGAAACCCTGTCTCTACTAAAAATACAAAAAATTAGCCAGACATGGTAGTGGGTGCCTGTAATCCCAGCTACTCGGGAGGCTGAGGCAGGAGAATCACTTGAACCCAGGAGGCAGAGGTTGCAGTGAGCTGAGGTCACACCATTGCACTCTAGCCTGGGCAACAAGAGCGAAAATCCGTCTCATAAAAAAAGAAGTCTCTGAAGAGATGTGGCCCATGAGGGACTGGATTGCCCAGTAAGCACAGCTGTTTGGCTGCAGGCCCCATTTTTCTGTGCACATCCGTGCACCCCCCTGCTCTGTATCTCCCTGCTGCATTTTGCCTGCTAGACTTTATCTATGCTTTTCTAGCATTCTTATCTACAGCCGTTGACACCCATTTGTATCTCTTCAGCTGAAAAACAGTAAGCAATGGAAGAGTTTGTCCTGCTATAAATTCCGTGTGCGTTCTTCCCCTTTTGTTTGGGGATGCAGCTTGCAGTTTAGAAGGTGGTTCCAGTTATCAATTTCCTGGGGGTATAAGCCTTATTAATATAAATTGCAGAGCTAGAATTAATGAGGAGAGATTTTGAGCAGGTCCATGTCAGCTCACTGTAAGGAAACAATTGTTGAGAACTAGAGCTGTCCAATAGTTTGCTATCGAAAGTCCTTGGAAAAGCTCAGATGATTCTGGTAGGGATGTTGAAATGGATAGGAAGTTGGTAAGATGGTTTTGTGTGTTAAGATATTGTATACTTCAAAGATATTATAACAAAAATACTTCCCTGGTCAGTCTGTTGTGTTACCTTATGTATGATATTGTGTACAAGAAACAATTTCTTTTTTCCTAAATCATAGGTGAATGAGACTATCAAATGCGGCACACTAGTAGACACTGTTGTTCTGATGATGCATGTTGTATAATCATTTCTTCCCTACAAATTTATTTTAAGATGAATTAACAATATACTAGTTATAGTATACTTGACTGTATTCGGTAGTTATTTGTTTGGGACCTGCTGTACCCATCACGCTGTGCTAGCTTCATGAGGGATAAAAGTATAAATATGGTGCTGCTTTTGCATTCTAATTGGAAAAAGAGGCATGTAAGTTAGCTAGAATATAAATGAGACTATGAAATGTGTTAAAATTGAATTACAAAAAGGTAAGTAGGAGCCATTTAATTCTTCCTGGAGCAATCTAGAGAGGTAGTGTGGACTGAACTTCAAAAGAAGTAAGGTCGAAAGAGGCAAGGATAATAATTATTAACATTTCTTTGGTGTTTAGTATGTGTGAGACATTTATCTGTGTGCTTTGCATGTCTCTACGATGTTTGGTACTGTTACCCTCATTTTACTGATGTGGAAATTGGTCAGGGGCAAGGAGGAAATTTGGTATAGATGTGTAAGCAGAGAATGTTGAGTAGTCTACTGTAGCTGACTGTAGAATTTGTGGGGACAGAGAACTGGATAAGAGATGAGAAATGTAGACTAGGGTCAAATTATCTAATCCAAAATAAAAATTTGACTTTCCAGATTCATTTCCAGGATCATCTGAGGCAAAGTGTTTAATGCAAAATACATTGGCATTGGAGTTGATGAGCTTTAGATTCCAGGGCTAGACTGTAATAATGTGAAATCTCATTAGGTTGGACATTTGTCATAAATCAGAAAGAAGAGACCTAGGTTTGATTTCTTTTTTTTTTTTTTGGCCTACCATTTACTTGCTGAGTGTTCTACATTCTGCAGAGATTTAGATTCTTTATCCATAACGTGAGAGGTAATAAAACTTCCCCATGAGTATGTGAAAGTTCTATGCTTGGTGTCTTATATGTATATAGGAAGGATGTAATAAATATTAGTGTATCTAAATCAGAAAATAGGATTTAAAACAGCAACTCTCTCCCAACCAGCTAGATACCCTTATATATATTTCCTTTGTATCGCTCTTCCACCTTTCGAATTCAACACCTTATTTCTTTTTGCATGGACTGTTGTACTGGTCTTTGAACTCATCTGTTCATTCTGTTCTAAATATAGAATGTTAGATTAATTTTTTCAAGCACATGTTATTGCTAACGTATGTATGTCACTGTATTACATAATGTAATACAGTGTACATATTACATGATATATGTAATACATAATATATTTGTTACATAATACATGTCACTAGCACTGGAATCTAAAGCTCATCACTCCAGTGCCAGTGTATTTTGCATTAAACACTTTGCCTCAGATGATCCTAGAAATTACTCTGGAAAGTCAAATTTTTGATGGCACTCCATTTCCCACAGAATGAAAAGCAAGTTTTTACCTATGGGTTCTAACTGTTCCATTATTAATCTCTTCTGTTTACTGGCCTGTCTCATTTCCAGCTCCATTTCTATCCCTAATCCTCCCAGTCCAATGATTTCTCTTTTATGGTTCTTTACATTTTGGACATTTTTCATCCAGTCCTCTATTCAGCCAGCAGGAAGGCTGGTGAAAGTGGGAGTATGTGGAAATTCTCCTTCGATTTCATATTCTTTGGAAAATACAAAGTGCAAGGTTTTCCAGCTGAGGCTGGGGAGAAGATTTCTAAAGAGAGGAGAATGTATGAAATAGTCATCTAAAAAAGGGAAGAATGATTACTTGGGATATATGCTAGGATTGCCAGGCTAAGCTGAGGACCCACCTGAGATTAGTGGTCATAAGTTTAAAACAGTACTTGTCAGTCAGCATAGTGACTGATTTTCTCCAAACATGTTCAGCAGCCCGGGTACCATTGCAGAGTAGGTGGAGATTTGGACTTAACAAAACTGTGGTTTGTCAGATGAGTAAGATGGAGAAAAGAAGAAGCAAGGGGAGCTATGGTGTAAGGAAGGAAGGAAGGGTTTATAGTAATAAGGCAAGTGGAAGGGAGGACCTAAGGGGGCTCAAGACATGAATGGCATGAAAAGGCATCATCACACCTTTTCTTAGGCATGAATTGTGATTTCCATCCATTAACCTGGAACAGCCTCACTGAACTTCATTTTTAGCTTCTGTTTTTCATTTCCAAATTCATAGTTGAGTGATCATTGGCCTGATGACCCTTGGCCCAGAACAGCAAGGCTGTGCTGAGGGTGCCCCGGCCATGAAGTAAGAGATGGAGTTGGCCCTGTTAACTTTAACTCTGCGAGCTGTTCATGAGTCTTCATCTGGAAGTGGTTCATTCATATCCACTGCCTTCGTGATGGAGTAATGCACTGGGAGGGGCTGGGACTCCTGAAGCCCTGCCCAGCAGAGCAGCTGCCAGAGAGAGGAAGAGAAGGCCTCATCACCATCAGAGTTAGGACCAGGACCTATGTTTCTTGTTATATACTGCCTATGGAGCTTTTGGATGCACCCTTGGACAGGAGACTAGAAACTTTGGCAGTTGTTTGAGAAACAAGTTCCTGTAGCACAGTAGCTATGGCTATTTAGCATATGTTTGTTAGGTCCTCTTATGCGCTAAGCCCTGTGCCGGGCCCCAGGAACACGAAGGTGAGTAAGGTAGAGATATCCCTGCTGTCATGGTAATTTATTTCTTGCTTCCTACCATTCATTTGTTTCATTAGCTTTGCTGTTTGAGTACTACATGCCATGCACTGGACTGGCTATTGGAAATTTAAAAAATTGATTAATGTGAGTCTACTCAAGGATAAGCAGAGAAATTATAATACCTTAGTATTTACTCTGTGAGATACCGTGCAAGTGCTGAGTCCACAGATGGTAAATGCTGTGGGAGATAATGAATGCAGAAAAGGGCTCATCCCCTGTCCTCAGGGAGGTTATAGTCTATCTAGGAGAAGAAAACCACACTACCTCCAGAAGCATATCCCACTATTTAAATTTTTCACCGTGTCATTATTTGTATGTCAAACTCCAAGTGTTTTTGTATTCCCAGCAGAGTTCTGGTGCCAAAGTGCTAATAAATGTTGATTGAATTAATGGATAAATAACTGTATTGCAAGACAGAAATTGACATGTTGCTATAATAGAGAGTAGTTCTCTTAGAAAGAGTGACATTTGAGCCAGGCCTAGGAAACTAGGTGGCAGTTCCACATGAGAAAAGAAGAGGCATGCCAAACACCAGAAATGGCCACTTGCTAAGCCCAGGAAACAATCTGGGGTTCTGCCTGGTAATGAGGCTAGGGCATATGGAGAAATGTAGAGAGATTAGGAGAGAAGACGAGGGCAGATAGTGGATGGGGCTTCAACTGCCAGTCAAGGGAGTTTAGACTTTATTTAGCAGGTAGTGGAGTTTTTAAAGAGGAATTCCAGAGCTGGGCGTGGTGATGCCTGCTTGTAGTCCTGGCTACTGAGGAGGCTGAGATGGGAGGATCCCCTGAGGCCAGGAGTTTGAGGGTATAGTGCATGATCACGCCTGTGAATAGCCACTGCACTTTCACCTGGGCAACTTAGTGAGACCCCCATCCCTTAAAATATGTGTGTATGCGTGCGTATGTGTGTATGTGTGTGTGTGTGTGTTAAGGGGGCAGTATTTTCAGAAACTTATTTCAGAGGGTACTTTGAGAAACTACTTTTGAAAGCAATGTAGTGGGCAGATTGGAGCAGTTAGATCCAATCTGATCTTAGTTGGACTAAAATAGGATTTTATTTTTGAGAATAGGGGAGATCCAAGCATGACCAGAGGGTAAGGGGAGGGAACCCTTGGGTTTTCTGAGTGCAGGGGCACCCTGAGATGGTAAGGGAGGAGGAGATGAACAGCACACCTCACTGGGGGCCTGGTCAGCACTGGTATTGGAACCTCTCAGTAAAGTACCTGCTGGAGAGAGATGCCTTGGAGGAGCTGGCCTAGGCTGTGGATTCTGGGCCTTTAAGGCCATTGTTAAAATCACTAACTGGGGGGTTTCAGCTAGGTAGGGAAACAAGAAAGAAAAAACAGGAGGTGCTAATGACAGACCCCTTGCATGCTCCAGAACATCTAACATGTTGTTCAAGTGGTATAATTGACATATTGATGATCAGACAGAAAACGCAGAGCACTGAATGTTCGTCTCTTAGGACCCTAATTACCTCCTTTGTAAAACAAGTCGTCAGATTCTGTTCAGCACTAGCAGCCTGTGAATCTGTCAGTGGAGAGACATAGGGACTTTAGAAAAGCTGGATGCTTTCTGAAAACCCAAACAAATACCCACTACCAGCATCCAACTCAGGAAGGGCATCTGATCCTATCAGTGTGGGTACTTTGATCCATTTATTTTTTGTTTATTATTACTGATTATTTGTAGGTAAAGTTTGTAGGAAAGCAAACCAGCTAGGTTAGAGTGTGTTTCATGTTCACCTTTTCTTGCTTTCTCATTGCTGAAGAAAGTAGGGCCTGTTGTTTGAGCAGCATCTAGTCATGCTACAGCCTGCACCTAAAATTGCAGATGGGCTTTTCTGCAAGAATCCTTAATGTGTGAACACAGATTCTTCATTTGTTCTTTATATCTTGTTATAAAAGAAAATGATGTCACAGTAAGTATTAGGGTGGGCTGTAGACGAGGTAGACTGTGTGTGTAATGGAGCCCTTTCTATTTCCTGACATTAGTCACTGAAGGAAAACGCCCACATAATAATAAAAATAATACCTAACATCTGTTCAGCACTTTGGAGCTCCCACTTGCCATATATATTCACATCCAGATATCAGAAATCATACGTGCGATGTTACACTCTAACTAATGAAAGCAAAGATACGTATTGAATATTTAGGGGCATGCATTTATTTAGGTAAGGATTTATGGTGAAGAGCAGGTTCCTTCTGTTTTTTCAAGCTTTGACACTGGGGAAGTGATAGAGTGGATAAGAACCATGGAGTGAAATAGATAAACATGAGTTCAAACCCCAACTCTAGAAGCACGGTGACCTTTAGCAAGCTGCTTAATGTCTCGAAGATCCCAGCTTTCTCATTGGAAACTAGAATTATCATTCCTCTCAGACCTGACTTGACAATGGAAAGAAATTAGGTTTATAAAACTCGGATATGCTTGGAACCAGAGAACGGCACAGTAACTGGTAATAACAATTACTTAAATGGTATACCGTTGGATCTTGGCATCAGGAACCTTTCCTTGCCTTTGTGCCTTATACCCAAACTGTTAACAGTTCCCACCTACATTTCTTCTTTTAAGATGCGGCGTTTGCACTTTCTACCTCAGTCCCACTGATATCATGCTCAATGTTGCCTCCAGCTGAGTTATGGCAGCAACCTCCCAGACAATTGCTGGTATCTCTCATCCTCCCATCTCCCCACAACCATACCACAGATCTCATATACCATGGTATGACTACACATCCTAAACCTATTTTATGTGATTGTGAATCTGTACCATCTGTCCGCTGCCTATATATTTATTTATTGCCTATTATATTTATTTAATATAAAACTACACTCCCTTTAAATTTTGATGTCCTCTGACATCTGGCAAAATCTTACCCTTTGACTTTATTTCTTCTGACTACTCAGTACAAATTTTTGGCTTCATTCACACCAGTGATCTTAACCTTAGACATGAACTCAGTTCTCCTTGGTGCCTTTGTTCATGGTGGTCTTTCTACCTAAAATGCTGCATATAGCATTGTTTATAAAGTATGGATGCATGGATACATGTATTATGAGTCATGAAAGAAACATGAGGGCCCAGAAACACATTTTCCTTTTAAAGAATGATGAGGAAATTCATATCTGGACACATTCCTCTGCTTTTCATTTCATTTCCACCTTGATAATTAATGTCCTGACAGTATTAGAATGCATTAACTTAATAATGATGTGAATACATCCTAGTAAGGATAGTACCAGCACATTTAACAGCCTGAAGGAAGAGATTTTTAAAGTTAGGGTGTTTGAAAAGGGCAAAAAGGCAATTATAAGTTTCCTATATATGTGCACTAAGAAACATCTGTCTGGACCCCTCAGAGAACCCTTATTCTACTGTTGCTGGTATTTACTGTCTTCCTTAACTTTGTTTTCTTTGAGGGAATAAGCACGTTGTTCTTGGGCATCAGTGAAGATCTGGTGTACAGAGCGTGGCCCTGCGGTCTTTCTCTTACAAGATCCTCAGTTCCTCAAACCATGGCTTCAGGCTGCAGGCTGTGGAGGCAGAATAGGCAAGGAGTCATTTTAAGTTCACTCCCTGGTTTCCTTTACATCAGTTTTCATAAGATGTAACCTGATGTGTCTTGGACATATAGACAAATGCTATTTTGCTTAGTCTTCGCAATGTAAAAGTATTCTGGTTTGTTGAGATGCTTTACCTCACTTACTTGCATTTTTCCTTCTATTCCTTTCCTCCTTAAAGAAAAGTTAAGGGGTGAGAGAGGGGAGAGGAATAGTAATGGGAGAATCTGTTCCATATCATACCTCATCCATGATGAATCTCATTGCCTTCGAAATTTTTCCTCCCATTTTTAAGAATGTAGTGCCTCATCCATGTCAGTTAGTGGAAACTTAAATATCCTAAGATTTATCCTTTGCCAATTCATTTAATCTCTGAAGAGTGAGAGACTCTTCTCAAGTCTCAAGACAGGGAGGTGCTCTTCCCGAGAACCCCAGACAGGGGAGGTCGTTTGTAACTTCTTAAGGGATGGAAGTCATATTTAGGATTTTCTTTTTCGTCTAAGTTTCTTCATAGAAGTTTAAGTAGTGGAAGAAGGATCTAGTAACTCTTATACTCTAGCTCACTCAGTAAAATTTTTCCTTATCCAGTAAGTGCTTGTTAAATCATAGTAGCAATTAAGAGGCTGCTTCTCTCTTTCTGTTAGCATTCATTTATTGTAAAGACAAGAACATCTTTTTAGAAACCGTAAAGCACTTAATAATAAGCAATTTAAATAAGGTGAGAAGAAAGAAACGTTTTCCTCAGCTTTTATCTCAAAACATATGGTGCATTCACAGCCCATAAATTGGCAGTAATGGCAGCCTACTTAATAAAATGGAAATATGCATGTGAGGTTAATCAGGTCAAATACAAATATGCATATGTAGAATGATAACTTCAAAGAAAACTGCAAATTTATTCATAGCAAAAAGTGGAGGGGAATGCCATAAATATTAACAGTGGTCAGAAACTTACCTGATTTTTGATTCTTTTACTTCTATGTATTTATATTTTCCAAATTTTCATTATGAATGTCTTTAACTTTGTAATCAAAAAGTCACTTTTTAAAAAGACATTTTTTAAATGGGGCATATTAATGTTTTAAAAAATGTTTTAAAAAGACATTTTTAAAAAGTGATGCCAAATGATGGATGTGTGCTGGTTTCGTGATTTGTTATTTAAGTTTTATTTCTTAGAAGAAAAAAATGGGACAAAAGTGTAAAATGTGGGAGAATAAATGATTAAATGTGACTTGTTGAATATACTGTTCGTTTACATGGGCATAAATATGGAAACCTCAGATATCTTGAAGGGTCACAAAGCGCCGATTTATTTGATTAAGTTAATTAATACACATGAAGTGCTTTGAGCAGTGCTTGGATATGATATGCTCTTTTTTATTATTATTATTTTCGTCATTATCACCCTTGGACACTAGCACATATTATAATACCTTATACGAATGGTAGTATTCACTAAATGCTTGTCGAGTGAATTTTTCTAGACTTTTCACAACTCTGGTTCATTTAGTAGTTGTGTCACATTTGGACTTTGATGCCCGGAACTGAACTGAACACAGAGTGACACACATGATCTGACAAGCGCAGACTGTCTCCTCCCCTGTCCTGGTCATTGGCCTAGTAATGGTTTTTTGATGAACAAGTCCCTTTGTTGCCTCATACCAAGCTTTCAACCTGTGAAAACACTGAAATAGCTCATAGATGCAGTAACTAAACTAGTTATCTTTCCCTATACTCTTGAATTTTTGAATCAAATAATTAACTTCCCTGGTAATCTAACCTTTTTTTTGGTTTGGCCCCCCTTCAGCCTATTAAGGTGTTTTTATTGCTAATTCTTTCTATCCTATATGCTATCCTCTTAAGCTTTATGCAATCAAAATTTCTGCAGCAGTATAAGGAACTTAAAATACAGGATATGCCCTATGGCATGGCATTCTTCTTACTATTTTCTCTATAATGTTACCACCTCAGTTATTTAGTTTCTTGGCTAATGACAGATTAGGGAACCACAGGGAGGGAGGTTTCTTAGAGAGGGGTGGACTGATCATATCCTGAGTTTATTATCTGATGCCACAGGAGAAAACTGAAAAGATGTAAAAAGGCACCAGGGGAGACGTGACACTATGCATTTGTCAAAACCCATAAAACTTTACAGCACATATTGGAACATTAATGTATCCAGATTTTTTTAAGTCATTTAGGAGGTTGGAGGATCCCAGGATGAAATTCAGACTATGACAAAAGAATCCAACTGTATTACAAAGTACAGGGTAAACTCACTGAAGAAAGTGAATGAAAAAGGGTACTAACCTAAGTAACTTAAGAACTATATGCAAGCACTATATTCGATAAAGTTGTTTCCCATGAGGATATAAGTTAATTATTCTAAAACTATTATATATGTATACTGGAATTGAATAATAAGTAAATGGATAGTGGATCATGAGGGCCTTGTTTTCTCACTTTGGAATGTAAAGTTATAGATAAGCAAGGAGATAAATGATCCATGTGGTAATGGATTTGACTTGGAGATAACGGTCTGAATTCATGTTTAGCTTGATATAGATACAAAATACAAAGAAATATTTATAGATATGTGTATATACTCAAGTTAGTACACACACAATTTCTTTGCTGTGTCAGCTGAGAGAGCCTAAAAGCAACAATGTCCCAGCAGCAACAAGCATACCTTGCATCCAGATCTTGGTTTCTAATACCATTATCCTGTAAAAGCAACCAGGACTCCTGGCCAAATGACGGATTCCGGAGTCTAGAGCGGGGTCAGTGAATGTGCAAGATGAACTTGGAGTATCTTGTAGTGCTGGAAAGTAAGGAAGAGCTTAAAAAACCCACAATGACAAAGTTCTATCAGAGGGACACAGGACACAGGAGATACTGAAATAGCTCACAGTGGCCAAAGATGAAATAATTTGAGCAACAAAATAAAGTAGTAATGAACTGTAACCCAAACTATGAAATATGTACTCATCCTGATATAAATAAATGATTGAATCAATAAATAAATGAGGGAGGCAGATAAATCTGTGCAGAGAAATTCCAAATGACTTATGTAGGTTTTCCACCCTCAAAGAAGTGGGTCATAATAACTTGTCATTTCCTTAAGTGGGGGCTGTGTGTGGTGACTTCCCTCCAAAGAGCAATGTGGGAAGGAACCTGACAAAAATACTGCTCTAGTCTGGTGAACAAGGTTAACATCAACAGTGGTAAGTCAGGCTAGTATTTATGCTTGATATGATGTGATGAGAATGGCACTTTACCTCTGGGGTCTTCCTCCCAGAAACCCATAATTTCAGGCTAATCATGAGAAAGACATGAGACTAATTCCAGCTCGATGGTTGGTCATTCTATAAAATACCTGACCAGTACTCCTCAAAACTGTCAAGGTTATCAAAAACAAGGAAAATCTGAGGAACTGTCTCAACCAAAAGGAGCCTAAGGAGATATGAGTAATAAATGTAATATGGTATCTTGGATGGGATCCTGGAACAGGAAAGAACATTAGGTAAAGACCAAGGAAATCTGCAAAAAGTGTGGGTTTTAGTGGATAGTATATTTTTATTGGTGTGTGAACTGTGACAAATGTATGATATTATTAATGGGTGGAGTACGTTATAACTCCTGGCAGTAACCTCACAAATTTCCTCTAAATCTAAAACTATATTGTTTAAATGTTTGTTTAATAAAAAGAAAAAAAAAAAAAAAGGCAGGCTGGACACAGTGGCTCATGCCTGTAATCCCAGCACTTTGGGAGGCCAAGGTTGGCGGATCATTTGAAGTCAGGAGTTGGAGACCAGCCTGGCCAACATGGTGAAACCCCATCTCTACTAAAAATGCAAAAATTTAGCCAGCTGTCTTGGTGAGTGCCTGTGGTCCCAGCTACTTGGGAGGCTGAGGTAGGAGAATCACTTGAGCCTGGGTGGTCGAGGCTGCAGTGAGCCGAGATTGTGCCCTTCCACTTCAGCCTGGGTAATAAGAGTGAGACCCTGTCTCAAAAAAAGAAAATAGGCCAGGCGTGGTGGCTCACGCCTGTAATCCCAGCACTTTGAGAGGCCAAGGTGGGCGGATCACGAAGTCAGGAGATCGAGACCATCCTGGCTAACATGGTGAAACCCTGTTTCTACTAAAAATACAAAAAATTAGCCGGGCGTGCTGGCGGGCACCTGTAGTCCCAGCTACTTGGGAGGCTGAGGCAGGAGAATGGCGTGGACCTGGGAGGCAGAGCTTGCAGTGAGCCGAGATCATGCCACCAAACTCCGGCCTGGGCAACAGAGTTAGACTCCATCTCATAAATAAAATAAAATAAAATAAAATAGAATAAAAATAAAAATAAAATGAAATAAATAAAATAAATAGGCCGGGTGTGGTGGCTCATGCCCGTAATCCCAGCAGTTTGGGAGGCGGAGGCGGGTGGGTCACGAGGTCAGGAGATCGAGACCAACCTGGCTAACACAGTGAAACTCCGTCTCTGCTAAAAATACAAAAAATTAGCCAAGCGTGGTGGCAGGCACCTGTAGTCCCAGCTACTTGGGAGGCTGAGGCAGGAGAATGACATGAACCTGGGAGGCAGAGCTTGCAGTGAGCCGAGATCACGCCACTGCACTCTAGCCTGGGCGACAGAGTGAGACTCCGTCTCAAAAAATAAATAAAATAAAAGCCTTCAGGATTCCAAAAGCATTGTAGGAGAGGGCAGCATACCACACCCTAGGAGCCTGGGAGCCTCCGTGTTTCAAAAGTGTTGATTGATGCTCTTGATAATGGAGCTGAGTCATCAAGAATAGGTTCAACTTTGTCCTGAGAACCAACTAATTCAGGGATGTTCTCACTACATTTTCCTGGTTACAGCCAACTTTTTGGTAATTATAGCCCCAGGCTTTGTACGCTATATCATTCATACAGTCTTTTTCCTGACATGGTTTAACCTAGGAGTCTCAATATGTAGAATTCATGTCTGAGTCAGCCTCTCCTTATCCCCTTTATCTCCTGGCAGAATCTCTGGTTCCTGGCTCAGGCACATCCATGTT
Source organism: Piliocolobus tephrosceles (assembly GCF_002776525.5). Taxonomy (NCBI): domain Eukaryota; kingdom Metazoa; phylum Chordata; class Mammalia; order Primates; family Cercopithecidae; genus Piliocolobus; species Piliocolobus tephrosceles. The sequence continues at coordinate 132,338,115 of NC_045434.1, read as the reverse complement.
TTTGATTTTTGATTTTGGAATTATTTTTTGACTTAAGAAGTCACAAAAATAATACAGAGTTCTCCAGTACCCTTCACTCACCTTCCCTTATGTTAATGCCTTACATAACATAGAACAATTCTAGAAACCAGGAAGTCAGCATTTATACAATACTGTTAACCAATGTAGAAACCTTATTCAAGTTTTGCCAGTTTTCCTACTAATGTCCTTTTTCTAGTCTAGGATCCAATTCAGAATCCCACATAGTACTTAGTCTCCTCCAAGACATGATGATAGTTCCTCAGTTTTTGTCTTCCTTTTTTTTTTTTTTTTTTTTTTTTTGAGACGGAGTCTTGCTCTGTCGCCCGGGCTGGCGTGGAATGAGGGGATCTCGGCTCACTGCAAGCTCCGCCTCACGGGTTCACGCCATTCTCCTGCCTCAGCCCCCTGAGTAACTGGGACTACAGGCGCTCGCCAACATGCCCGGCTAATTTTTTTTTGTATTTGTTAGTAGAGACGGAGTTTCACTGTGTTAGCCAGGATGGTCTCGATCTCCTGACTGCATGATCCACCCGCCTTGGCCTCCTGAAGTGCTGGGATTACAGGCATGAGCCACCGTGCTCGGCTGTAGATTGATATTTCTATCAAATTCACAAGGTTATTGTATGTAACTTTGTTAAAACTTTCTTGAAATCAAGTAAAATTCAATCAGACAAAGTTTATTTGAAATTACATGTCCTCAGCTCTCAGTTGACGTGTGGTTAATTTGTTCTTCATTCATTTATTAAACAGATCATCTATAAACATCTATATGACAGGTACTGTCCTAGGTGCTGAGAATAGAGTGTGAACAAAATAGACAAGATCTCAGCTTATGGATCCGTAAGCAACCAAAAACATAAACAAGATAATATAAAATAGCTGTAAAAGCTGTGAAGACAATGAAATGAGATGGGGCTATCAGGAAAGGCCTCAGTGAAGAGGCGCCAGCTGAGTTAGGGCAGGAGTGATGAGAGGAAGGGAACAATGAGAAGATCTGGGGAATGAACAGTCCTGCGGAGGGATGAGCATGTGCAGAGGTCCTGAGATACAGGTGAGCTTGGCATATTCAAAGAACTGAAGGGCAGCCAGTGGGCGAAAACATGGTTATAGCTTTCAGTTACTTGAAAAATACTCGTATCACTTTTTTCCTAGAAAACATCTAATTTCATGCTTAAAATTTGACTTTATTTGCTCATTTAACTAGGAAAAAAAAGGTAGACCAGAATTACAAGAAAATTAGCATATTTCCCCAGGAACAAAGTATTCTGAAAACAAAACAACAGAAAATACTGGAAATTATGCATTTTCAAGATGGATAAGAATGCTCTTGTTTCCCCAAGCATACATTTTTTTCCCTGAAGTAGATACAATGGAACCCATCTGTATTGTAATGGGACATACATTATTGTTCTGGATGCTTTAATATCTAATATTTTAGAATGTCTTTTATCCTGGATAGTAGTGTAAAATGCCTTGAGACATGCAGTTGGTTTTTAGACTTAAGACCCTTTGATGATTGCAGACTTACTCTTTTTTCAGTAGAGCATAGTGGAAACTAAAGAGTTTGTTAGATATATATCTGGAGTAATTTAATTACCATTTAAATTGTTCTCTGTTTGCTGACAGTTGTTGTTGTGAGTTTTTGACTGACTTGAGATTAAAATGTGCTAAACCCTTACCTGATAACTCTCATTAAAGCAATATATGCTGGAAGCAGAGGGCTCTTGTTATGGTCTGAGTGTTTATGTCCCCCACAGAATGTTGAAATCCTAACCCCAGTGTAATGGTATTAGGAGGTAGGGCCTTTGGGAAGTAATTAGGGCATGCAGGCTCTGCCCTCATGGATGGGATTCATGCTGTTATAAAAGGGACCCCAGAGAGATCTCCTGCCCTTTTCTCACCATGTGAGGATGGACAGGGAAGTCAGCTGTCTGCAATCTGGAAGAAGGCCCTCACCAGACCCTGCTGTGTTAGTATCCTGATCTTAGATTTTCAGATTCCAGAACTGTGAGGAATAAATGTTTGTCATGTAAGCCACCCAACCTGTGTAATTTGTAATAGCTGTTCAGACTAAGACAGCCCCATATTACTCACTCTTCGTCTTAGAGTGAGCCGAGCACATAGCATTCTTGGCATCAGCAGCTCAAGGGCATGAAGGGAAATGCTTGAAGATGACTGGAATGTAAAGTAGAAATGTGATTCCTTTTTATCTCTGAGTGTTAACTTTCAGAACATAGGAAATTGAGATGCTCCCTTAAACATTCTTTTACATAGCAATTTAGGGAGGCAAGTTGAATTTAAGTCTTTCAAGAAATTGGACAGAGTCATAGCCCGTTGGGTTTAGAGGTAGTATAAGAAAGGTTGCTGACATTAATTGGCTAAAATGAATGGAGAACAGAGTAAACCAAGAAGATAGTGTTCATGTACATTATCAGCACAATATTGAGTAAGCTGAAATATAGAAAAATAATGTATGCTTACTATTATTTGAATGTGAGCAACATAAGTAAATTTCATAAAGGGAATATAGGTCACCACTCAAATGGTTGTCTCTTTTCTTTCCTTGAGATACAAGTGTTCCATATCTTATAGGTGAGGACAGTATTGGCTGACGTGATATGGAAAACTGTGTCAAGTGTGGAGACAGCCATAGTGTTGAAAGTTCTTAGTGCTTTCAACACTATGAAATAGTGCTCATGTTCTTTCATTGTCAGCTTCCATGACCCAAATGTGTCTGTAGGTGAAGGTCTCCCACCCCCACCGCACTCACCACTCAGTAAGCAAGCAGACTGATATCTCAGTGCCCACAGTGAGCAGTGTTAATTGACTCCTGTACTTGCTTGTCTGAGGACAGATAGGTGTGCTAGATAATTAACATTTTTTAGAAACAAAATTATTACATTATCCTAAAAATAAATCAATGTACTGGGAACACATGCAGGACTTTTATATTACTACCCAAGGAAAGATAAGACTACTATATTCATCTAATATATTATGAAGTCTGTTAGATGGCTTTAAATTTGTTCATTTTTCTTATTTGACAAGAGTTTTAAATCCCTATGTATTTGCAGATTTGGCAGACTTGATATGCTTTCTTTAAGCTATCATTATAAACAAGCAAATAGCTCAGAAAAATTCACCTAGGTAATTTTATCTCAAATATCTGCTTAATTTCAAAGGCAACTTGAGTTAGCCCTGTGCAAACTCAAAACACTGTGTGTAAATATATGTGCAATATATTTTTTTCTGTGTACCACATGTATCTTCTAAGTAGCATAATGTTGCTTTTAAAGATGTACCTGTTTTTTTTTTTACTGATCTTTTAATTTTCTATGTGAACAAATTTGGCAGGTACTTTTAAAAATTAAAATATCTTCAAGTTTCTATTCATATATAACATTTCATTTTAGGCAAAAATTGAACTTCTGAAAAGTTGTTGAGACCTTGAACTTCTCTAAGCTAAATTATTTTTAGATGTCTTGAAAGAACTCTAAGAAGTTGAATAATCATACCAGTTTTTTCATGATTTTAGTAATCTCTTTATCATGTTTCTTAAAGCAGTTTACATCTATGTATAATTTGTGAGGCCCAGGATAGAATGTCTCTGAGTCTGATACTCCAGAGTAGCATACTCAGCTCTACAGGGAAAACTTTTCCATGGAAACATCAGAAAAGGAAAGGTATGACAGCACATGTTTATTAAACATATTGCATAGTATATATATTATGTCTCCTCCTAACAGGCAAGCTAGACATTGTCGTCTTAATATAATGTAATGTACACAAATACATCTCTAATAGACAAAAAATGATACATGAGTTTTAGGTTTCCAGACTAACCACCCAAAATCTATGGCTTAAGTGGCTTTGTATAAATTCATGACCAATAATGGCATATTTCCAGGGCTTGGAGCAGAGTGTGGGGAGAGGATCAGCCTTGACGATTCCTCTGTGGGTGAGTAGGAGGGTAGAGGGGCGGATGAGGATGGTAAAGGATAGATGGGAAGAGGCCAGGAGGTGGGGAAGGGTTGTAAACTTTCAATCTGGAGAAGCCCTTAGAGATGATGTCGTCTGACACCACCATTGCACAGAAGGGGAAGTAAGATATGAAACGTTTATGTGCCTGGCTCGTGGTCACGTAGCTAGTGGCCAGGCAGGACCTACAATGCAGGTTTCTGACTCCCAGCACACTTTACACACTGGCAGTTTGCTAAGAGTAGCTGAGAAATACACACAGTGGCTTGGCAGGGAGAGACAGGCTGTGAAAAATTAACACAGGTGAGGGGTGCTCAGGCCGAGGATAGGGCAAGCTCCTGTATGAAGATCAGGGTTTACCACCCCTGGAGGACAAAGGTGGTGAGAACCCAGCTCAGAGGTCAGGACTCTAGTCAAATAAATTAGCATTCAGGACTGAGTCCAGTCTAAGAGCGGGAAATTGCCATACCACACTAGTGATAATACTATTTACCCTTTCTTTCTCGCTCTCTTGTCTTTCTGCCTTTCTCTCTCTCTCCTTCTCTCTTTTCTTGTGAATCATAGTTGTTAATAAACAAACTCAATCTATATAGTGAGAAATAAACCTAAATAAACATTCACATATTCTCAAAAAAAATTTACTACTTTTTGGATACTTATTGTGCATTAGACATTAGGCTAGACACTTTATTGCAGCATAATCATTTAATTTTCGTAATAATCACTTTGGAAAGGTGTGGCGGTTCAGTTTTTGCAGAGAGGGGTGCTGATTGATATTCAGAGAGTTAAATGATTTACTTGAAGTCAGCGGAGTGTATTAGAACCTATTCATTACATCGGGACCAGAGGGGCAGAAGGAAATCCAAAGGAAGAGAAGTATGCAGATGTGTTCATATACACATTTTGACGATAACTATTGATGTATGTACGTCTCTCTTGGCTATACTATAGGAATACCTTAAGTAATTCAGTGGCAACATACCTTCTTGCTAGTATTTTAATAGTATAGATCTGTTAATGAATTATCTTAGAAACGTTATACTTGGTGTATTATGTTGCTTTATGGTTTCATTTTAAGTTGAGTATTAAGGGAATACAGTATTTTAATCGGAACTCTGCCAGTGCTTTCTCTAGAGGCCTGTTGCCATTTTTGTCTTCTATGAAATTTTTGCCCTAAGAAAGGTAGGATTATGTTTTTTCCTAGCAGATTGAGTTGGTGTAGTATATTCTTGGTTATCATAATACTTACATAGCTTTGAGATTTTGAATTGGTAAATATTCATGAGGTGTTTAAAAGCGTGATACATACTGCATACGTTAATCCCATTAAATTGGATGCTGTGTCTATACACACACAGGACCTGGGAGGACACGTCAAACTGTAAACTGCTTGTGGTTGTGGATAACTTTGTTCTTTGCTGCTTGTGTTTTTCAGTTTCCTATCAGGCATATATTAACCTTTTGTAAAAAAGGAGGTTATTTTTAATAACCTGAAAAAAAATTATTTGCTGTAAGTTAATAGTTTGCTCTGAGAGAGGACACCATGATTTGAACTGGTCTGCCTTAGCCAAATCTCATTTGATTTCTGCAGTGCTATGTTGCCCACCCAGAATCACAGATAAAAGCGGCGGGCAGCAAAAGTGCAGTGGAGGTGGAGGCTGGAACAAGGTACATCCCGGTGAGTGCCTGGTACAGGGAAGGAGCAGCATGGTTATAGTGTAATAATTGGAGGCCACCTCTCCTAGCACAGCAGATAACAGAAGGAATTCCCACCTAACCCCCATACTCGCTCCTGAGCAGCTGAATAAAGATATCTCTGATATGTGGCTGAACCTCTGTATGTGATTTAGTGCCCACAGGCAGCTGATACTGGGAGGAAAAATCTTGGGTTCCTATAACTTTTAAAACATTGAATATGAGCCAGTAAGCAGTCATTGGTATACTGCAGTTATTGTATCAGAGTTAACTGATGCTGTAGTGAGGCCACCACATTTATCAAATCTAAAAGCAATTCATGGGAGCATGGTGAAAAATGGAAAACCGCAACCTGATGAGGAATTGTGAAATATCTATGTGTGGATGTTTAGCCTTGTACTCCACCTCTAAGGGGAAGGGAAGGAAAGCATTATTCATTGAGCATCTCACAGTGTTCCAGATATTAGATGCTTGCCAATCCTCACAAATTCTACAAAGGAAGTACTATCACTTCCTGTGGATCAGGACATTGAAGCTCAGAAAGAGCTCATTTGCTGTGGGTCACATAGCTAGTAAATGGATTCACTCCCAGATATGCCTGAATTCAGAGTCAAGTGGAAGAGGAATTAGGCTTAAATCTGAGTGGCCCCAGCAGCAGGGCTAGGATCAGTGAGTGTAAAGGAGAGATCGGTTAATTTCATAGAATGATCCAAAAGAACTTTCTTGTAATAAGTGCTATTCCCGAAATCAAGCAAAGTACCTTAAAACACAGATATACATACACAAACAGCTTTACTAAGATTTAATTTACATACTGTAATATTCACCTGTTCTAAGCATACAACTACAAAGTGCCTGTCATTAGAAATGTTTGTGCAGAAAAGGCTGGAAAATCTTTCAGATAGAGTAGAGGAATGTTGTGTTTCCATCTCTATAAAAGCCGATGTTGAGTAACTCAAAAGCAGTGTCCATACTGCGATGTGCTGAGTGGCTGTTTGCTTAAGTGTTTTAAATGTCGATGGATGTAAAGGAAAGGAAAGTTCCAAAAGGTGTTCCACTTGTGCTTTTCATCTTAAATTTGGGTCAACGAGATGAGCTCTTAAGCTTCGGAAACACCCAGGCCTTTAAATCTGGCTGCACACTACAGTTGCAGAGCAACTTTTCAATGATTCAGGTGTAGACTCAAGGGCCTACCCTAGGTCCACTAAGTTGGCACCTCCGGGGGTGTGGCCTAGCATTACATTAGTTTTCGAGGCCACTCCGCATTATTCTAGGGTGCAGCTATGCTGAAAACCACTTTCTTTGGCTGAGGAGAGGCTCAAGTGTGCCAGAGGGTCATGGACAGTCAAAGTTCCAAACCAACCCCATCCGACCCCTCTTTTCTGCCTGGTCAAATCAGCCACATCCAAGTTACTTCTGGTTTGCCAGCCATTGCTGCTGTGCCATGTCTGGCTCTTTGAAGATGTCTGACAGTGTTGGCAGTTAACCAGAGACAGTTTTGTGACCTTATAACCAGATCAACTTTGTATCTAATTCATGTCCACCAGACATTTCTGCAGAGCTTTAGGATGGAGAGGACCTTGAGGAAACAATTAATGTAAGCTCTGTCAGCTTAGCTGATCATCGTTCCTGCTTTTAGAATAATTTGAACAATTATAGTCACATTTGAAAATTTTATGTATCTGTTCTTCATTTGTGCAGGTCACAATGTATAGGCCCACATCAAAGGATCAATGCTTTCAGATTTGTCTTCTATGTGGAACTTGTATGGTTAAATGATTATGATGTAGTAAAGTGAAAATCTATTCTGGGAGCTAGAGGGTGTCAGAACTGATGGCCCCTGGGGATCCTTTGAAACCTCTCTGAGCTTGTTTCTTTGTCTGTATAATGCGACCAACAATTCCTGCCTTGCAGTATCACTCTAGGAATTCAGCTGAAGGATATGTGTGATAATGTCTTACAACTATGTATTTATTGTACCCCTTCCATATACTGGTCCCTGGGCAAACAAACGTGAATGAATTATGATCCCTGCCCTAGAGAATCTTACAGCTTTAGTGAAGGAGATAGACTCAAAACCAGATGATTGTATGAGAGTATGGAGGGGCAGAAATGCACAGGATACTCTGGGAGCATCAAGGGAGGATTAAAAGGACTGGGTTATTGGTGTAGAGATTTCCAGGAAGGCTTCCCATAGGCACTGGTAGCAGGCAAAGACAGGAAATTAACAAGGTAAAATGGAGAAAGCTGGGTACTTCAGGCAGAGGAAACGCAATGGGCAAGAGCCTGCGGATGAGAACCTGGTAGAGGGATGATGAGTTACTAATGCTGATGGTGTTTTGTTCAATTCTTGCTTTTCCCTGGGAGAAATGACTTTTGGGTACAGTGCATCACGGAAGATTCAAAAGGTAAAGGTGGTGAGAGATGGAGGTTAAAAAGTCATCGTCTGTTTTCTTCTTAGTTTGCCTGATTTTGTGTAGATATTTGGAATATACCTACACAGAATGAAGTGGAATGCAATTGAGTGATTTATGTCCATCATGAAAAAACTGTGACTAAAAATAAATCTTTGTTCAGGCCAGATGTAGTATATGTTTACCATTTGAGGTGGGCATCGAAGTATAGTGGCGCTTACTGGAAGTATCTCTCAGAGAAAGGAGGCTGATTTTATAAAGAAAGTTTGTAGCTCAGGAGGTCTGAAAGCTGAGAGTTGGTCCACAGAGCACTGAAGATAAGCTTGTTGAGCCTCTCAGTAATTTTTGTCTGTTCCAGTTTTTAGGCAGCAAAACCACAGCAGCATCTCGTCAAGACTATTTTTAATGCAGCTGTCTCTGTTGGTTTATGTATCTTATCCTCACCCTGTTTCCTTCACAACTTCACAACTGTACCATCTTAGGAATCTGGAATCACAAAGCCAGGTATCCAGTGGTGATTTCAGTTCTTTGTCATGATGAGTGGAGGCCAGAGGGGTCAGGGAATGAAAGGGGTACATAACTCTTGTGCTGTGGGCTTTCCTGCCATACGTTGTCAGGTGTACTCCACAGCATCCTGATACCAGCCTCTGCCCTGGGAAACAGACTGTGTGTGCCCCATGCATTTCTAGTCCAACAAATCCTATCAGAAGACCAAATGGCTTCATCAGAAACAGAGTGACAGCCTCTTCTCTTTGCCTCTTCTGCTGACTCTGTTAACAGGCAGCATTGAGACAGGAGAGCCTGCAGGGCCTTTCATGGCTGCTTGAGTTCTCACCTGTTTGCCTGAGCTCTGATTCCTCTGCCCTGTAAGCGTAAAGGAGATGTGCTGAGTGGAAAGAGCTCTATATAGGCAGCCAGGAAGCCAGATTTCAGGTCCATCTCTGCCTCTAACTGGCAGCCTTGCCTTGGGTAAATCATCAGTGGGCAATAGTTTCTCTCCTGTAAAAGGAAAGTATTGGGTTTAGATTGTTTCTGAAGTTCTCTCCAGATTTAACCTGGCAGGAATTGAAATTGCTCATCTTACCCTAACTGTGCCATTGCCCAATCCCCAACTGTCCTCACCTCTGCCCCACCCTTTCATTCCCACTGTCTCCTTCATACTTTCCTTTCCACCTGACGTGTCCCTGCCAACTCCATTCTTACATGCCTGCCTCTCTGTATCTGGAAGGAATCCTTTGGTGCCCAAGCAGGCTAGATTACCAGATATGCAGACTAAACGTGTTTGGGGCACCAGAAAGCAGACACCGTGCTCAAATATGTTTCTTTTTTAAAAATAATTTGATATTTGCTACTTAAAAAAATAAAGCAGTGATCATGAGAAAAAGCATACCTTAGCAGAACTTTCTTATACTTATTTTATGGTTTATTGTTTAAAGTTGATTTCTGTTTGGAGGAACACTATATAATCTTTGCAGTACGTCATGCCTCTGAAGGCTTCATCTTCTTCCTCCTCCTAAACTTGTTGAAGTCAGCCTTTTCACCGAAGCCTCACAGAGGTAGGGAGGTGCTTGCTGCTTTGCTCTGCCCTTTTCTCTGTACTGGCCTCATCTGTGCTGCTTTTAGTATAGTTAACACATTTCTCTATAGCACTTTCTAGGTAAGCATCTCCATGTTGGGGGCTAGGCCCTGGGGCAGAAGTAGACCAGGGAGAGAGGCACAAGGTGTGAGACACACTCATCCTCCTCTGGAGTTTATAATTGAAACATATGTTTTCTCCACAACAATTAAATGCCAGAAATGGCCGTACATATTTGAAGGAGTGCAGAGCAGTCTCTGGAAGATGCTCCTGCAGCAGGGACTTTGAAGAGAAAATGGAGGAAAGTTTAACCATAATAACAAAGTATGCATATCTGAATAGCCTGCTACTTTATTTCTAAGCCCTAAATCCCATGATTGTGGACTGTTGGCTGTTTCCCATTTTCAGAGCTGCCCCAAACCAGTTTCTCCCAGACTCAGGCATTCTCTCTCTGTGTCTTCATATCTCTTCTGAACTGACTTTTGTCCTTTGAGCCTGCCCTCTCTGATAAGCTGCGGTAGCCACTGAGAAGAATGACCAAATTGAGTCCCTGAGCCCACTGAATAAAAGGATGTTTTGTTTTTCTTTTTCTTTTTTTTTTTTTTTTTTGAGACGGAGTCTCGCTCTGTCGCCCAGTCTGGAGTGCAGTGGCACGATCTCTGCTCACTGCAAGCTCCACCTTCTGGGTTCACGCCGTTCTCCTGCTTCAGCCTCCCGAGCAGCTGGGACTACAGGCGACCGCCACCGCGCCTGGCTAATTTTTTGTGTTTTTAGCAGAGACGGGGTTTCACCGTGTTAGCCAGGATGGTTTTGATCTCCTGACCTCGTGATCTGCCTGCCTCGGCCTCCCAAAGTGCTGGGATTACAGGCGTGAGCCACCACGCCTGGGCAATAAAAGAATGTTTTCTAATGGGTTCAGTCTGGTTGCCTAGGGGGAACATTTGACTTTTGTATAGACTGTAAGTAATCCCCATTTCTTTCTTTCTTTATTTTTTGAGACGGAGTCTCGCCCTGTTGCCCAGGCTAGAGTGAAGCGGGGCGATCTCCACTCACTGCAAGCTCCGCCCCCTGGGTTCACGCCATTCTCCTGCCTCAGCCTCCCGAGAAGCTGGGACTACAGGCGCCCGCCACCAAGCCCTGCTAATTTTTTTTGTATTTTTAGTAGAGACGGGGTTTCACAGTGTTTGCCAGGATGGTCTTGATCTCCTGACGTGATCCGCCCACCTCGGCCTCCCAAAGTGCTGGGATTACATGCCTGAGCCACCGCGCCCGGCCCATTTCTTCATTTTCGTAGTCTGGTTAATCCCATGTCATTGCCTTTGAAGTTAAGTAAATTGACTGCTGAATGTGCACTGGGCACTGTGCTAAGTGGGGACATGTATGGGCTCACTAAATCCCCACCACAACCTCTGAGGTGAGTGCTGTTGTTTCCTACTTACTGAGAAAGACAGAGGGAAACAGAGATGTTAGGTAACACACCTGACATCACACAGCTAATAAATGACAGAGCCAGGATTCTTGGCTCTAGCAGTGTGACTCCTGTGCCTCTTCTCTTAGTCATTGCACTGTGTGTTCTCTGACTGCAAAGGCAGAGATGGTAGAGTTGTGGGTGTGCTGGGGACAGCATGGGGAAAGTAGTAGCACTCTTCACTTGAGTTATTGAACTGATTTTGAGTTTCTTTCTTTTACAATGAAAGTTGTTTGAATTGTTAATAAGAGGAAATTTTAGAAAACGCTTCACCTTGAATATATTAGGCTATATCTCTTCTCTGTAGTGGCATCTTTTCAATTCTCTTGATCACTTTTTTTGTTCGCCTGTGTGATCAAAATTAAAGTTGTCTGCTGTGGATGCCTTTTCAGTGAGGTACACAGTATCACATTGCCACATGTAATTTCCACTCAGGTGACACTGTTCTCACTGCTGAGAGAAATAGTAGGATTAGCAGAAAGGGTGGTACTAGACATTTTATCTCCCTTAATCTTCAAGCAAACATGGTTACACATATTGGAATAGTGTTTTCAGGATTCTGGTGGACTTGGTTGGTTTATTTTAAGGATGAGAGTTCCCTCCAGAAAGTTAAACATTATTACATCTGCTGCTTTACCACATTTACTTTTTGGGGGGTTTGCTGATGTTCGTAACTAGTAATAACTGTGATTCATAAAAAGGAATCTCTTATTTTATGAACATTTCAATCTGGTGTCTTGAGTTGAGCCCAGAAACTTTATAACTGGCTCTGAATTGATTTCTCCCTAAACATAAATGTGTTTTTTGAGATCTTTTAATACCTCTGGTATCTGATATTTGCATATCATTTTATTTAATGATTCTAGAAGCTTGGAAGGCTGCTAAAAGTCATTGTTTTCACCTTTGAGAATAATTATCATCCTGGAATCCCCAGTTAGACTGAGACCACCTAACCTCCCCCTACTCAGGATTCAAGCCAGTTCTGTCCAAGGACAAACCAGAGAGGACCTAAAGAATTAAAGTGGGCGGGGCAGGATGAAAACACTAATAGTAGAGATAGCTTTCTGAGCTATCTGGAAGGATTGTCCTCACCCTCTCCCAATACTTCTGTCAAAGTTAAAAACATTTCCCCTTACTTTGGCTCCTTTGGGAGTCCCCAGGCTCAGTTGCAGTTTTCATTGCAGCTGTAAGTGACCATCTGACCACTGGTGCATTCAAGAAAGTTGGACCTTCAGGCTCTTTTTGGAGTTAATGGAGCATCCTGTAGTTTAATAGATGTGAAACTGTTTTTAGAGAGATCAGCTGCCTGCTGGTCTGGTTCCTGGGCTGTGCCTTTTTGGTTCAGCCCAGGGGAAAGGAAGGAAGGAAATAAAATGAAATTAGTTCATTCACTTTTCTTCCTTAAAAGGACTGCAGGAATGCAGGAGAAGGATCAGGGACATCTGAACTCAGTGAATTAACTTGTTCTTCTATCTGCTCCAGGTTATTTCATCTGGTTCTTGCTGACATGCTTTACCTGGAGCTCTATTGGCCACTCCTGCACTGCACGGGTGTTAGGACCAGACACTGTAAAGCTGCAGGGAGGGATGTGAACACCTTATCCAGAGTCATGACTTAGTAGGCAACACGTCAGTTTTATTATGAGACCTAAGTTTGAGTCCCAGTACCACTACTATTAGCTGGGTAATATTGGGCAGTCTTGGAATTGAACTTTTTGAACAGTTTTTCCCCTAACTTGAAGTTGCTAATAACACTTACTTTACATACAAAAATCCTTTCTTTAGAAAGAGGACAGAGGTTGGGGGAAGTAGAAAAGGCAAGAGTCAGGATTGTTGTATGGTTGTGAGGATGAATTAAAATGATGACCATGTTAAAGTCACTTTGTAAGCCATCCAGTATCCTTGCTGTTATAGTTCTATGCATAGCTGATTCTTTTAGTTGCAGGCAAACAAATTTTTACATGGAAATACTTGATTTTGGAGGTTTTAAATAACCCTTTCATAAAGGATTGATAGTTTAAAATAGCTGGTCAGAAAAATGAAAAGGAACTTGGGAAGAAATGTCATGGTGCCCTTCAGATTTATTTCAGCACACATAAAAGAAGCTTGCTGGCCGGGCGAGTTGGCTCAAGCCTGTAATCCCAGCACTTTGGGAGGCCGAGACAGGCGGATCACGAGGTCAGGAGATTGAGACCATCCTGGCTAACACAGTGAAACCCCGTCTCTACTAAAAAAATACAAAAAGCTAGCTGGGCAAGGTGGCAGGCGCCTGTAGTCCCAGCTACTCGGGAGGCTGAGGCAGGAGAATGGCATAAACCCAGAGGCAGAGCTTGCAGTGAGCTGAGATCCGGCCACTGCACTCCAGCCTGGGCAACACAGCGAGACTCCATCTCAAAAAAAAAAAAAGAAGCCTCCTAAGAGTTAAGGTTTCACCTGTGTCATTTGGCTTAGAAAATAGTTTGAAGAAACTTTCCATGAGGTTAATGCTCTACAAGGGTCAAAAACCTATTTCCATGTGCTAAGACATCAATAATATTTTTAATATGGCTGTTTCTCTTTTGAATATATGTTAATTGTTTCCCTCTAAGAATTCACACGTAAATTGGATATCATATTTTGGACTACCTCCCAAGACTTGTGGGATGGAATATGGTCAAATACTCACTCATGAACAAATAAAACCAAACAGATTTCTTTCCCTCTCACCACATTTTTGCACATATATCTTTGATAAATATTCACTGAAAGCTGTAAGCTACACAAAGCAAGGAAAACTACTCACTATTGAAGTTTGAGGGAGCCAAGTGAATAACCCCTCTTCCATGCCCAGATTCCACACCAGTTAGAAAGATAAAGGAGTCAGGCTGGTAAAGAGCAAAATATCATCTTTATTACTGATGATGCATTTTGGAGAATATGGCTTTGGGTCTGCAGCCAAGTGGGCCTCCAGAAATTTTATCCCTGAATTAGATAAAACTACCCACCTTTTCTTGGCATGCCAGGATAACGGAAGCTGGCACCCTGCAGGGGAAAGCTGGCTACCCCCAGCAGGAGAGGAGTCCAGCATCCATGACCTCTGCAGACAGGCAAATCTCAAAGAGAACGAAGAGGAGGAATTAGTGAGGGGGCAGCAAGAAAGGCCAGGTGTATTGTGAGGAATTCTCTCTTGGCGATGTAACATGAAGAAAATGAGTAAGTGTCCTCTCACCTCAACACCTGCAGTAGGGTCTTCAAAGGTAGCTGAGACCTGGCCCCTGCTTACCAGGGACATTGAATGGGGAAGGAAGAGAAGACACCTCTACAATTGTATTTGAACAGTTGTCCTCCTCCACAGCTTTAGCTAAGGCTCTAAATGCAAATGAGAGCACATTTTTACGGGGCAGCCACCTTGTTCCCTGGTGTTTTAACTGCCCCTCAACTGCTGTTTACTTCCCACATCTGAATCTTCTTTCAAGCATCACTTTTAGGCTTAAAAAAAAAATCCCTATTTGACTAAAAAAATGAGAGGAACGATTCCTTATAAAATGCTAAACAGAACTAGACATCTGGTACTGTACACACTGTAGCCCAAAGGTGAATTTTACCCTCGATATAAGCAGAGTATGCTGTATGGCATCAGCTCAAACAGAAGCTCGAGTATCGCTGCTACTGAAGAACGGAGAAAAGTAGAGCCGCTATCATCACTGAAGGGAATTCATCATTATCCCTGTTAGTAATTTCATAGCTTTGGAAATCGGTTTATAGTACTTAACTGACACAGCCCCAAAATCGCACCCCTGACTCTGCCTTTTCTACTTTCCCCAACCTCTGTCCCCTTTCTAAAGAACAAGCTTTTGTGGAATTTAAAGTAGACTGTGACTGACCAGGTCGCTGCTTGCTCACAATGTCTGTCCTTTTTGTTGGCTTTCTTAGCCAAACTTTTGGGAGCCAGTTGTCACCCAGGACCCGGGGCTGTCATTCTTTGGAAAAACCTGCCTGTGTGTTGTGCCAAGTTGTGTTAGCCACTCCATGTTATTCTTAGATGGGCTCTGGAGTGAGACCAGCCTGTGTGCGTGCATTTGTGGTAGGCACTGGATAAGAACTGGAGTAATGACTCCAGAAGTGAAGGGTCACAGCTCGAACCTGCTGAGTCATCTCAGCTCAGCCTTGCTGGCAAGGCCTTCCAGGCTGCATATAGTTTGCTTTTCCTGTTCATTGCATTGCAACCTGTCAACGGCTATTTTCTGAAGGTCTTTGGGGGCTCATGTAGAAAAGGATAGGTCTCAGTGGAGGCCAGGAATCTGAATTTGTATCATGTACCCTAGCTCATCTTAATTCAAGTGTTAGTTTATAAGAAGCACAAACAAATCTGTCAGCATTTACTCATGCAGGAAGGCTATTGTCATGTATCATGTTTGAACACAAAGGGTCCTAAAGGGCTTCCCATCTATCTTTCAGGTGCTGGGCTTCCTGTCTTCCACAGTGTCTTTTTTTTTTTTTGAGACTGAGTCTTGCTCAGTTGCCCAGGCTGGAATGCAGTGGTGTGATCTTAGCTCACTGCATCCTCCGCCTCCTGGGTTCAGGTGATTCTCCTGCCTAGCCCCCTGAGTAGCTGGGATTACAAGGCACAGACCACCACACCTAGCTAATTTTTGTATATTTAGTAGAAATGGGGTTTTACCACATTGACCAGGCTGGTCTTGAACTCCTGACCTCAGGTAATCCACCCACCTTGGCCTCGCAAAGTGCTGGGATTACAAATGCGAGCCACCGTGCCCGGCCACTCTGTTATTTTAAATCATGTGTTGGCTATGAGCAGATGAGGAAGAGGAATCACACTGTATATTGAGCTTACTGACAACCTTTCTAAGCCTCGTTTTTTCAGAGTTTTAGCCTGAAAAGGGACATTGATCCATTTGTAGTCTGATTTCCTTCTTTTCTTAGTTTACAAAGAAATTAGAGGAATCCTTTCACGAGTCCCCCTACATTAGTCATTTCCTGCTTTGTGATCACACAGCACTTTGTTCATACTCCATATTTTAAGTAAACACTGTTTTGTAATTAATGTGTTTATATGTCACTTCTTTCCACCATCACCACCAGCCCCCTTGCGCCAACTGATTTCTTCAAGAGATGGAACCAGGTCTAATTTATGTTTGTCTCCCCCCAACCCCGTGACAGATAGATGAATCATGTTGCCTGGAGAGGTTAAGGGATTTGACTAGAGTAGCAGCCCTGAAATGTGAGTGACTTTCATAACTCCCAGCCATGTACTTATCACAAGCATGTTGCCAGAAATGTTTTTAAATGATGTGAATTTGTGCGAAGGAGTTAGGACATAATTTTCCCATTATGTTCCTCTACACTAGCTCATTTATAAAACATACATAATAGTGATGATGATGATAATGATGATGTCATCACCACCCACCCAATTGTATCATTTTAAGGATCAACCTAAATAATATTTGTGAAAGCTTTGAAACTGGCAAAGCCATCTTATGCCGGTATATAGATTGTTGTTGCTCTAGTCTGTTATTATTTCTGTGTAATTTACAAAGTATTTCATATTCATCATCTCACTTCTCATTACACCTCTGTGAAATAGATGGTCCCGTTATCATTTCACAGACACAAGAACTGAGGCTGAGTGAGACTTAAGTATTTCAACTGTAATCATAAATGGATGAAAGAAGACTAGAACCCAGCCAGCCCTCTTTCTTTCTTCCAGCACAGCCACCAGAACAAGGCTGCAGAGTCCCTCAGGGGTGTTGTCATCATCATCTTCTGTTGAATCTGTTGCATCTTCTGTTGTGTGTTCAGGTCCTCAGGTCCCTAAAGCCCTCCTGGGTGAGCCCAGGAAAGAGACATCTCCATGAGAAATGAGAGTGAGGCCCTTCTAAGACCAGTTATGTATGTGTTAAGTGCTAGTCAGGTTTTTCATTTTATCAACACGCAGGGCTTGGACACAGAATGCTTTATAAGACAAAGCAAGTTTGATTTTGAAGTGGCCGACCATTGTCCATGTTGGACCAGCAGCAGCAGCATGTGGATATGTGGGTTCAGGCAGGAGGGGCTAACCTCTCCGTGGCTTTTGTCTCAACGGGGAGTTCCCTACCGTGACTCTCAGAGGAAATGAAGGATGATAAATCCAGCTGCTGCTTCCTGTTTCTATAATTTGGGGATTTATTTTTTTAAAGGGTAGAATGCTTTATTTTTAAACCAGTGGAAAATACCCTCAACGTGTTCCTTGTTAGTATTTCCTTGAAATCTAGATGCACTCATTTGAGCTTTAAAGGAGTGGGTGGGTGGGGGTTTGTGTGTGTGTGTGTGTGTGTGTGTGTGTGTGTGTGTGTGTGTGTATGTGTATCTGAAATTCCCATGATGCTGCCTGAGATGGCTGTCTTTCAGTTTTTCAACAACAACAACAGAATAAAAACCAAGGCCAGGCACGGTGGCTCAAGCCTGTAATCCCAGGACTTTGGGAGGCCGAGACGGGTGGATCACGAGGTCAGGAGATCAAGACCATCCTGGCTAACACGGTGAAACCCCGTCTCTACTAAAAATACAAAAAACTAGCCTGGCAAGGTGGCGGGCACCTATAGTCCCAGCTACTCCGGAGGCTGAGGCAGGAGAATGGCATAAACCCGGGAGGCGGAGCTTGCAGTGAGCTGAGATCCGGCCACTGCACTCCAGCCTGGGCGACAGAGCAAGACTCCATCTCAAAAAAAAAAAAAAAAAAGAAAACCAATTAAGGCAGATTTTACTGGGCAGGAAGCTCTATCTGAGATTGATGACAGTATGTGATTTAGAAGAGGCCTGTAATTTATAACTGTGGTATTACTATCTCTCAGGCTATGCTTGTGCAATTCAGGTCTGGTTTTTCTTCTGCTTGTGATTGTGTCATTAGTAATGAAGACCTGAGTCATTTAGGAAACACACTGCCTCCTCACATATCATTGTTTACAGACAGTAGCTGTTTGGTATAGATGATTAGGATGCAACTTTTGGAGTTTGATTATGTAGCCCCTGACTCCATAACTAAAACCAATAGGTAGAAATATATTTTTCCAGTGCCATTTTTTTTCATTTCCTAATGTAAGAGACAGAGAATGTATATGGGGTTCCAGTGGTACATCGTTCAGGAGCAGCATAGGAAATTTATTATCTGGCAAAGTAGGATTATAAGAATTTAGCAAATATACCAAATCCCCTCACTGAGTAAGAATCTTCACTCTAGGGCCGGGCGCGGTGGCTCAAGCCTGTAATCCCAGCACTTTGGGAGGCCGAGATGGGCGGATCACGAGGTCAAGAGATCGAGACCATCCTGGCTAACACGGTGAAACCCCGTCTCTACTAAAAAATACAAAAAACTAGCCGGGCGAGGTGGCGGGCGCCTGTAGTCCCAGCTACTGGGGAGGCTGAGGCAGGAGAATGGCGTAAACCCGGGAGGCGGAGCTTGCAGTGAGCTGAGATCCGGCCACTGCACTCCAGCCTGGGCGACAGAGCGAGACTCCGTCTCAAAAAAAAAAAAAAAAAGAATCTTCACTCTAATTTAAGTCCCTTAGCCCCTTCTTTCATACTCTTAAAATCATAGCTAAGATACTATTCTGCTTATAGTGAGTGATTAGTACATATTTTGTATTTATGAACCAGTAGGCCTAAGTGAGTTACTTATTCTTTTAAGAATTACGGTTACACTTTAATTAATTCAGAATAAAAAATAAATCTTCACAGCCTAAATTTAGTGAAGAGATTATACTGAATATTTGGTCTGACTTTGTTAATAACTTAAAGTTGATATTATTTCTTTGTCTCATAGTAGTTTGTAAGGATCAGATTAGTTGGAATCCATGGACTTGTCTTTTAAAAAGTGAGATAATGATAAAGACCTTAGGTAATATTGTTATTAAATGACAATTGGGTTGTTGTTTCGTTTTTTGGGGCTTTACTCCTTGTGCCCTTAGGCAGCCTTTGACTACCAGCATTTTGTCACCTTCACTTTAGGGGTTCCTTCTAATGATTTTTTTTTTAATTTGTAGAAGCAAATTTAATTTAATTTGAGTTAATCTCTAGTTTAAAATAAGCTAAGGGGGCAGGTAGGGGCTTCGTAGTGTCAGTCAGATCTGGGTTTAAATCCTGGTCCACCTTGTATTAGCTGTGTGATCTTGGTCAAATTACTCAAACTTTCAAAACCTGTTATCTCTCAGTAAAACTGAAACAGTAATACCACTGCTTAGGATGGATAGGACAATTTAATAAGCTCAAGTATGTAAGTGGTTGGTTATTCATGAGGGGTAGGGGTAGTTTTCTTCCTGTCTTCCCCTTGCCTATTAGCAGTAGCCTCAGTGTTAAGTGGCAAGATACAGCCCAAGATTTCCACGTAAAGATGTCAGGAGTGCACAGCTCCTCCCCTCATCTTTGTCCCTGTATACCATGGTCAAGGAAATGAGAAGTAAACTAGCTGCTGTAGGCCACTGACACTCTCCTTAGAAATACTAAATATTTCTTTTCCCACCATCTTCTTTTCAGTGTAATCTAACGAGTTCTCTGAATGCTTGACCTTCCCAGGACGTTTCAGCGGGTGAGAAAGCCTGACACTGCTTGGATTACTTGAATATATATAGAGCTACTCACTTATATGTCCATGCGTTTTGGGTTTTTTGTTTGTTTGTTTTTTGTTGTTTTTTTTTTTTTTAGTTATATAGTTTGTGGAATTATTTTGCAAGTTACCTTTTTGCCTTCAGACTTTTCAAAAAAGAACTTTTTAAAATTTTGTGACGGGATAAGCAGTATGGTGGTTAGCAAGGTTAGTGTTTACCAGTTTGCTGAAGGGAAAATCAAACAATGTATGTCCAAACTCTGTTTAAGAATTTCCATGGGATTCTGAATTCCTTAATCTCTGTAGTTTTATGAAGTCATAGCAACATGCCGCATACTTGAGTTATAGCTCCTTGTAGAAATATGTTTGTATAATTTGACTTTATGCTCAAAATAAGAAACAAGTAGCCATTAAAAAAAACATCTTGGTACTTTCTCACCTCTCTACCCCTTTCCCATCCTGAAAAATACACCCTCCTATCATGCCTGCCTCCCCTTCTCACTGTTGTAACCAGCCTTTTGTTTCGTCCGCAGCTGAGGTTTGAGAGGTGAATATTCACTTTCCCACATACCCTTGCATATTGTGAGCCAGATTTCTTCACCAAAAGTGCTGAGGCCAAAGTGTCAAGTGACTCTCAGCTGCCAGATCCAGCAGTCACTTTTGCCCCTTAACATGCATGACTTGCTTTTGACACCTGCAAAGCTGCTTACCACTCTCTTCCTGAAGGGGTTGCCTCCTTTGGCTTGTAGGCCAACATTCTCTTCATAGTTCTTCCTGTCCTCTGGCCCACCCTTCTTCCTCTCTGCAGAATCCTTTTCTTCTCCCAGTTCCCTAAATGCTAGTGATCCACTGGATTCTGCCTTTGGCCTTTTTTCTCTGTGTATGCTCTCCTTGGATTATCTCATCTTGCATATATAGATAGGTCATAAATCTGTAAATCCCAGATCTTTCTCTTAGGATTCAGGACAACCAACTACTGGATACCTTGACTTAAATTTATTATACCAGTACCAGCTATTCCAACTGAAAAATTGAATTGACTGGAAATCATGTTGATTATAGAGTAGTTTTCTCCATCTCCCTGCCTCCAGTCTTTCCTCCCTTCAGTCTTGCTTCTACATTCCTGGTAGAATACTTTTTAAAACGGAATTGTGACCTCATTGCCTCACTTGTTAAAACCCTTTGGTGGTTTCCTAACTGTCCCTTTCTAATTAGGATCTTACAATATTGAACTTTTCCTGAGTTGCAATCTGGAAAATCGTCCCCATCCTTCAATTTTCCAACCCTCACCCCCTGCCCCGACCCTTTGGTGTTCTGGGAAACCACAAAGGACTATCTTGCTCTCCAGTATTCTGAGATTAGACCCATCTCTGTCCTTCCTCCTGACTCCCAGATGATCCTTGTTTACCTGCCTCTATAAAACTCCAGACCCCTTCCTTTTCTTTGAGACAGCCCTCATTAATGTTTTATTGCAATAGCTTGAAGAAAATCACCTCCTTAATTGTCTGGCGCATTTTGTCTCTCACAAGTCTTACCCTGTTAATTTATTATAGTTATTATTATATCATGTTCTGTTCATTTGTAATATCTCTATATTATTTATAATAAATTACAATATATTGTTTATAAATTATTAGTATAAAATACTATTTTATGTTTATACTTTCACTTTAAGTCCTTAGTGTTTATAAAATACCTGTATTTATAAACAAAGATCAACTATAAAATAAGTCTGTCCCAATATTTCTGTTTCTAGATGCTTTTAAGAGGTGTTTTTTAGTAGTTGGAGGTTTTATTATGTTACCAACTAAACTGCTGAGACACCCAAATAGAATGACTTAAATAACATAGATGTTTATTTTCTCCTCACAGAACAGTCCAGATATGAGCAGCCAGCAACTGGCAAGATAGCACTGCTGTGCTACACACATGATTTTTAAGGTTGTCCTGCTGTCCCCATTTCTAGCCCGCAGGAAAAAAGGAAAAGGACGGCCAAGTCAAGTAGCCTTGTCTTTATGAAGGTTACCAGGAAGTTAGTTGAACTGCTTCTTACGTTCTATTGGTCCCTCTGTATTAGGCGGCCACACCTGGCTCCAAACGAGGCTGGGAAATGTTCTCTCTAGATGGGCACCTTTGCACCCAGATAAACTGGGTGGTGATGGTGGCAGGTGTCTGTTACCAAATAATGGTTTTGGGGGCACACTTAGTAGTTATCATAGGAATGGAAGACTATTTTGATTAAAAAGTCAACTTGGAGGCTGGGCGCGGTGGCTCAAGCCTGTAATCCCAGCACTTTGGGAGGCCGAGACGGGCGGATCACGAGGTCAGGAGATCGAGACCATCCTGGCTAACACGGTGAAACCCCGTCTCTACTAAAAATACAAAAACTAGCCGGGCGAGGTGGCGGGCGCCTGTAGTCCCAGCTACTCCGGAGGCTGAGGCAGGAGAATGGCGTAAACCCGGGAGGCGGAGCTTGCAGTGAGCTGAGATCCGGCCACTGCACTCCAGTCCGGGCGACAGAGCGAGACTTCGCCTCAAAAAAAAAAAAGTCAACTTGGGAGGAAATGAGTGATTAAAAATAAAAAACATCTGGACCTACCCTAAAAGCTTCAGTACTTGCCATATATAAGTAACAAGACCTAATATTTCTTTTTTCCTTCTAGAAAAGTATGCCATGCAGAGTTAAGAGTATGTAAATTTGAAAGACAGTTTGTAGCTCTTATCCTCAACCAGTGCATTTGTGGTGAAAATGGGTGGCATAGGATGCATGAGCATATTACAGACAAATGCTTGCAACGTGGAATCCTCTCTACACTTTTTAGTCTCATTACTTACATTTTCAAATTCAGTACAACTTGTGGTATCAGTTTATCACCATCTTCAAAATATTTTCTGAAAGATAATATTGATATATTTTCTAAGTGGAAGAATTATTCCTCTCCTGCTCTCTTGTATTCCTCACTCTCAAATGTGTTACATAATTTGGGTCAATTTCCTGGCTTACTAGTAACGTAATGAATATATGCTTGCCGACAAGCAAATCCTCTCAGCCCATGGTATAGGGCAGCCTCTAACCATGAGCAGCTTCAGCTGTTTCCTGATTTATGCAGTACAGATACTGTCATGTTGTACATATATTCTGATATGGAAAAGTGTGGGAAATGCTATTGTCATGGTTTGTGTCAATTGCCTCTCTTTTTGTACTCCAAAGTTTTTACTAGAAAATAATTGTAATATGTAACATCCTACCATAGTAAAAGGTCAATCCCCTTCTTAAAGAAGTAAAAATTGTCTTGCTATGTTATCCACTTTGGATGGACTATAACTGTAAAATATCTAAGATATGATGTGACTACAGATTGTTTGCCTAAAAATATCTAGACTTGTGTTTATATATCAGCCTTAAATAATGGCATCAGACCTTTCTAGCCCATGTGGCCTATAATTAGGGTGATAGTTTTTCTGGAAAGGTCCCTGGTTTTTGTTTACTATTATTGCTTATTGCTGGTCTCAGTTATCACAGTTCTTTTTACATTTATACACTTTATTGCCTTTTTAACAATTTTTACATATAGTGAAGACAGGGTCTTACTATGTTCCCAGGCTGGTCTCAAACTCCTGGGCTCAAGCAATCCTCCCAAAGTGCTTTACTGCACCTGGCTGTGTCATTTTAGATATTAGCACTGCTTACCCTAAATAATTCTGGGCAGAATGGTGGTAGTAATCCATGCTCCATCTTTTCCAAACTAATCTAAGCATGGGTGGATCTTTAAGCTCTTGGAGGGCAAGGACTGTATCTATCTTGCTCTACTCTGTGTGTGTGTGTGGTGTCTTCAGCACCTAGCACATTACCTAAGCTAAACATTTGTTGGCTCAAGCCTGTAATCCCAGCACTTTGGGAGGCCGAGACGGGCGGATCACAAGGTCAGGAGATCGAGACCATCCTGGCTAACACGGTGAAACCCCGTCTCTACTAAAATACAAAAAATTAGCTGGGCGTGTTGTCGGGCGCCTGTAGTCCCAGCTACTTGGGAGGCTGAGGCAGGAGAATGGCATGAACCCGGGAGGCGGAGCTTGCAGTGAGCTGAGATCCGGCCACTGCACTCCAGCCTGGGCCACAGAGCGAGACTCCGTCTCAAAAAAAAAAAAAAAAAGAAAATGTAAATGATTGTGAGCTTGAGGGCTTCATGACAACACAGTTGGTAAAGTCTATGATGGGCAAGATATGTTGTTGCCAACTACAAATCTTAAATACCTGACACAATGTGTAGTGTTTAGGAATGAATAGATTAATGAATGGTCACCTCAGTCTTACATATTTCTTAGCATTTGCAGCCTCTGTCTAAAGATATTGTGGTCCATCAACACATTAGACAATCCTACAATTACAGTTGTAACATGTTGTATATAAAGTCACACAAGCAACTGTTTCTTGGTTATAATGATCTGTGTTTACTGCTTTTTGATTTTATGAGGAAAAAAGATGGCATTTACTCCAACAATGATCACATCGTAGATAGATAAATTCTATCACTTGTAAGATTTAGACCTTAATTTATAACCAATGTACGATATTTTAGGCTGGAATTCCCAGTGGATGTGCCAAGAATGGCTACCGGATGGCTGAAATATCCACTCCTTTGGGCAGGGCCAGAGACCCTTTCCCTGATTTTATTCACCCTCCTCAGTTTACCCCAGGGCATATATAAATGTCCTTTCCTCTGTGGGCCATGAAGTGAAACAGATTGGGAAACACTGTTAATGACCTCTACAACTAAAATAGCAGGTGCTTAAATAAATGCATTGGCACCCTTGACATTTGAGTATGCAAAAATAATTTTTCAAAAATGTTGGGCCATTTTTTGAGAGTTAAATAGATGTGCTTTATCAGAAAGTAAATATCCAAGATTATCCAAGTCAAAAACCATAATCTTCAAAGAAGCAGTTCATCTAAAATAAGTAACAACATACTGAATTAGAAAGCATGTTCTCACATGAAGTTCACAAAAAAGTCTCACAAAAAAAGAAAGATAGTATGTTTATTTATATTTTGGACCTTCCCACCACAGGAAGGCTTAAGTGTGTTTACGAACTGCAGGCTGCTCAATTGCGATTCAGTCCTACATCTCTAATAATGGTTTATTGCAGGGGGAAGTGTTAGAAATTATAGCATCATAACAGTGGCTCTCTACTAAAATTCTGCTAGTTAAGGTAATTTGGGGAAAGGGAAGAGACCATTAATTCCAAGCACACCTTAGTTTGTGAAGGGCTTCCAGTTGAATATCCTATCAGATCTGTTTTTCTAAAGATCATTTGTTATTTTCACAAGAGCTGCACAAGTAGATGCTAAGTACTTAGAAACAGAATTAAATAAATTGAATATGAATAAAACACTTGTTTGCTTTATCAAATCCTTTGAAATAGAACAAAAGTTGTATTTAGCCAAGTTTACCAATGTATCGCTAAGTCGAAAATAAGGACTTGTTTGTATTACTTCAAAAGGCCAACCCTTTAGGGGAATTTTTATTTAGCTCTAAAATGTTTTCTCATGTCAATAATGAATTCCACTGCAATAGCGATTATATTGTCATAGGTCATTAATGATTTTTAAGTCTTCATTACGCTTCAATGAGATTAAGATCTCTGTAATATTTGACTGATGTATAGTTTAACTCTCTGTCTCCTCATCTATTGGTTTTCTTGCTTTTCTGCTCTCTCTTTTCTTCATTGATTTTTTTTTTTCTTCTCAAAGCCTTCATGATTCTTTATTTTTCCCCCATCACCACCACATTTCAAATCCTGGGTTTTCCTCAGGGGACCCCACGTTACCCAAATTTTTCTGGACATTTAAATCCAATTTTGGGGAGTTGTTAGGGTAGGAACATTCAATGAGCAGGCCTACCATGTGTTCAACATTACACTGAGTGGTGTATGTACCTTGTCACAGTTGGGTTTTATTTCCATTTCACTGATAAGGAAAGTGAAGGCCTAAGTTTACACAGTGATGTGAAACATTACCTGTGTTCCTATTTTACAGGTAAAAGGTGGAAATAGGGGTGAAAACTCAAGCAAGCTAACTCCTTAAGCCACATTCTTATCCAGTATACTACCAACTTAAGAATTGAGGCTGGGCGCGGTGGCTCAAGCTTGTAATCCCAGCACTTTGGGAGGCCGAGACGGGCGAATCACGAGGTCAGGAGATCGAGACCATCCTGGCTAACCCGGTGAAACCCTGTCTCTACTAAAAAATAAAAAAAACTAGCCGGGCGAGGTGGCGGGCGCCTGTAGTCCCAGCTACTCGGGAGGCTGAGGCAGGAGAATGGCATAAACCCGGTAGGCGGAGCTTGCAGTGAGCTGAGATCCGGCCACCGCACTCCAGCCTGGGCGACAGAGCGAGACTCCATCTCAAAAAAAAAAAAAGAATTGAATTTCTAGTTTAAATTAGCTCCATAATAGAAACTCTAGGCTATTTGTGTATAAATTAATCCATAGTAGATATCTTTATACAGGTGTAAACTATTTGCCCTAATTAGCCCATAAATCTATCCATTTTACTCAATACCTTTTCTACCACTTACAACCTAGTTTTAAATACGTCCATATATCCTTTGCCTGAAGTCAAGCAATAGCTGCTTTCCTGATCTTCCATCTTCCCTCACTAACCTGTATGCTAAGCCCAGAGTAATCTTTTAAAAGGCACAAATTTAATTTTCATCAACTTCCAATCTGCAGCTGAAAACACACCAGTGACTTAAAACTGCCCTTAGTTTGATGACATCAAACTACGCTTCTAAGCATCATCTCACCCTGCATGTTCCTGTGACTCTTCAAGCTTTGGGCACTAATCACTCACTGTACAGTTGTGAGTGATTCATTCTGTTAACAAACCTTTATTAAGTGCCTAATCTGTGCTGTGCCCTGAGGATATACAGATAAAAGAAATTGTCCTCCCGTTAGGTGGAGGCATGGAAACCCAAGAGGAGGAAGAAAGGGAGACAGACAGAACTGACAGTTCTGCAAGTGTCATGAGCAGCCATTGTCTGACTTTGCATTCATTTCTGGTCCTACTGGCTAGAATCTCCTAATAAACTACCAAGTAACCCTTTTAACTCAGTAAGCTACCTATCCAAGGATTAGAATTTGTATCTGAGTATTTTTCTCTCATACTGACTTTGAGAACTTTTTGAGGGTTAGTGAGGTAAGCATCCAGGGCAAGGTACTCAGGTACTTTTTCCAGTAATCTGTACCAAACCAGGAATGAGGACTGACAGGCTCCCAGCTCTCTGTCACCAGAGCACATATTTATGGATTTATGATCAGAGAGTCTTTTGGTCCCAAAAAATAACTGGAAAAGAATGTGGCAACTTCCTGGGACCATGGAAAGCTGCTTGGTTGTCAGGGATATGCTATGCCAGGTATATGCTAGAAGAAATACTATTAAATGTCAGTAAACTTAAAAGGAAAATGGTCAAGTTTAATCTAAGATGTCCATTTTGCAGATGGAAAGAAGCAGGAAATTTAAAAATGCAAGCAAAGCTCCCAATAGAAATCCTACTAACTGTCTCATAAACTGGATGAAGTTGGGCGATAAAGTTGAACCAAATTCTTCACTCAGTTTGGGATGACTTTCTCTGGAGCCTTTATTAAGGTCTCTTAGCTGCCAGACTCTGTTTTAGGGACTAATGAAACTATTGTCATTATCCCTTGCTCTCTTTATGTTTCCTCTAAGTTGCTTTCTCAGTAAGGACAGCTTTTGATTTTTTAAAAAATTATTTCCCTTTTTAATCCCCAGATCCCTATAGCAAAAACTCCGTAATTATTTGTTAAAGTTTCTAGTAGAGGGTACACTAAGCGGGGTCTGTAGATACTGAAGCTCTTGTGAAATTCTGCTGGCCTGAGTTCATGATTTAAGTGAATGCTGGTGATAGCTTATAGAAGAAACTGAGATTGTGTGGAATAAAATAAAATTGATTTTAGAACCTGTTTTTTATTGTTCTGTGACTAACATCTCATTTGTAAGCCCTCAAACGTGGGCCTTGACTTTTAGAATTGAGAGCTAGAAGTAAAATCAAATTCACAACAGTGTACTAACACATTTTTGTTAATTCCTAAGATACTTTGCTTTAGACCTATTAACATATTTAGAGTTCTGTTCCTTAGCTCTGAAGCAAATTTGCTCTGTGAATAGCACTACACTAGGGAGAAATCCTAAAAGAGACACTAAAATGTAATTTGTGTAAAGTTCTTTTTATATTTCACAAGTTATGAATTTTCTATAGTCTTGTTCTTTTAGGTGTTAAATGGATTTATAAAAAGCTTTTGGTGGTTAGAAAAATGAATGGTTTTTGCCCAGTGCGAAATCTGAGATCAGTTTTATGTAAGGAGTGTTTCTTAAAACCTTGAGATTTTTTCCGTAAAAAAAAATTATTTCAGTTATTTTTGAGGTATCTAAACCAAAATAGCATTAGAAAGGAACTATTTTTAAAAGTTTAATTTCTTATCATAATCTTTTAAGAGGGAGTGACACTAGTGACTTACTTTTCATTTCTGCATAGAGTTATATCAGCTATAGAGTATTTTGTATGCTTGTAATACCCATAACTATGAACACTTAAATAATACAGTAATACAGAGGCCTATTGGAAAAAAACTAAATCATTCCTTTTTCCCCTATTGCTTCTGAAGCATTTGTTATTTTCTTTAACCATATAAATTTTTGATATCTGATTTGGGTGTGGTGTGTGAGTATCTGTGTGTACATACACATATGTGCTTACACGTTTGTTGAGTGTTGAGGAAGGCTTATTGTAGAGAGGTTGTAGCTCGTTATAAACTGTAATTTGTTCTCATTTGATTTATTTCAATGAAAGATTTGAGAATTTGATCCTCATAAGTCTCTTACATGTTCTCCCATTTGCCCAGGTTGACCAAGAGGGCTGACTTTTTTCCCTGCAGAAAGAAAGTGAAAGTTGGTATTTGATTAGGTAGTTAATTCATGCCTACATGGAAAATTACAGACCAGATGTGGTGGCCCATGTCTGTAATCCCAACACTTTGGGAGGCCAAGGCGGGTGAATCACTTGAGTCCAGGAGTTCAAGACCAGCCTGGGCAATATGGTGAAACCCTGTCCCTACTAAAAATACAAAAAATTAGCTGAGCTACTCCAGAGGCTGAGGTGGGAGAATCACCTGAGCCCAGGAGGTTAAGCTGCAATGAGCCAAGATCACGCCACTGCACTGTAGCGTGGACAACTGGAGTGAGATCCTATTTCAAAAAAAACAAAGCAAACTAAAAAAGAATAAGTATAATTGAGTATTATACTGATTATATTAATCAAGCCATTTGCTGCTTTATACATTAAACTCTTATTTAAATAATATTTCAAAGCCATTTGGCTTCCTTCTTTTAATAGGGGTACTAAGACCTCCTAGTGCAGATAAACTTTTAAAGTTATTTTTATTTTTATTTTTATTTTTATTTTGAGAGAGAGTCTTGCGCTGTTGCCCAGGTTGGAGTGCAATGGTGCAATCTCAGCTCACTGCAACCTGTGCCTCCCAGGTTCAAGCGATTCTCCTTCCTCAGCCTCCTGAGTAGCTGGGATTCCAGGCACCTGCCACCCAGCTAATTTTTATATTTGTAGTAGAGTCAGGGTTTCACCATGTTGGTCAGGCTGGTCTCGAACTCATGACCTCAGGTGATCTGTCCGCCTCAGCCTTCCACAGTGCTGGGATTTCACAGGTGTGAGCCGCTGCACCCGGCCAACTTTAAAGTTTTAATTTAGGTGATTATATTCTGTTTTAATGCTAGGATTTTCTTGTATTGCTCATAACAATCTCATAAATATATGTTTTCCAGCAGTCACCAAGCTACCCACATTTACCCTGGCTAAGAAATGTGAACAAAGAGCAGGATTTGAATCCAGGTCTCTTGGGCATCAGAGTTGTGCTCTTTATAGTACCATTTGCCACCTCTTCATATAACTAATTTTTTTGTTGTTTTTGGAGATGGAGTTTTGCTCTTGTTGCCCAGGCTGGAGTGCAGTGGGGCAATCTTGGCTCACTGAAACCTCTGCCTCCCAGGTACAAGCTATTCTCATACTTCAGCCTCCCAATAGCTGGGATTACAGGAACTTGCACGCCTGGCTAATTTTTTGTATTTTTAGTAGAGACGGGATTTCATCATGTTGGCCAGGCTGGTCTCGGGCTCCTGACCTCAGGTGATCCACCTGCCTTGGCCTCCCAAAGTGCTAGGATTACAAGCATAAGCCACTGCGTCTGGCCAATAATTTTAATTTAAACACATCTAAAAGAATAAATAAAATTGAATGCCAAATGTTTATCATCAGTCATTTATTCTAGGATTACTCTATGTATATGGTGCTACATGCTAGTTCAAAAATTCAACGAATTGCCCTAGTCATCTTCAGTTAAAGATTAAGACAGACTTTTCTCCTCAATGATTCTTTTTTTTCTTTTTTAAATTCAGATTCAGCAAACATCTTTGGGGACTTACTTTGTGCCAGACCTAAACCAGGTGTTCCTAATACATTACACTATGAGGTGGTTTTTATTATTAAGATTTTACAGAGGAGGCATGAATGTTAGAGAGGTAATAACATAAGCCATCTTTTAAAAACATACTTGAACTTAGAATGTAGTCTAGCATGAATAGCTACAATAGGCCACACCCATATCTACCTTCACTATCCTATTTCTGTTGAAAGGCATTTTAGGCAGTAAAAATAAACAAAGGTTGAGATCTGGTTTATTTATTTAACAGCTTTATGGAGATAAAATTTACATACCATACAGTTTACCCATTTGAAGTATATAATTCAGTGTTTTTTAGTGTAACCACAGGATTGCCCAACGACTGTGTCTTCTGATTTTTAAACTGTTATTGAATTTTTTCGTTACTACTAACCATACGTTTGAATAAGAAAACAGGATCATAATTCTAAAATGATTTAGATTCAACCCTGTTATTTTCAGATTTAGTTTTTTTTCAACCAAAGTTGAAAGATATTTTTCGAATATCTTGTTCATTATTCAGGTTGTGAATAATAGATCCAGAGCAAATGAATAGTATAGCTTTGAAAAAGGCGTGGGTGCAGATGTGTAGGAATGCCAGGTATGGTTGGTTGATGCCGATGGTAACTATTATTAAACCTAGCTGGCTTGAGGTCGAGAAGGCTACGATTTTTTTAATGTCATTTTGTGTTAAAGCGCAGATTGCTATAAATAGGGTGGTAATGGCTTCTAGCAATAACTTTGCCTTTTCAGTTCTAGTACAAAAAGCTTTCTTGACTTCTACAAGAAATGTTTGCTTGCAGGAATGTTAAACTGATTTTCATGTGTGCCATTGACCAAGAAAAGCTTTGGAATGTGAAATCTGCTTCCACATAATGTAATTATTTAAGTCTGTTGCAATAGTCGTACTATAAAGGAGAAATCAAAGAATATATGCAATTAATACTTAATAAATATGCTGTTCTCAAGTTAAAAAACAAAAATCCCTTGGTAACCATTTATAGCCATTCTGAGTTCTGATTCACTAAGGAGATCAAACCTCAAGATATGGATAGGATGCAGAGAAACCAGGTGCTGATCTCTTCTCTCATTGGCTTAACTTCACATTAGAAAGAATCATATTGTTATGATGGTCATACTTCCCAAAGCAATATTTAGATCCGGTGCTATTCCTATCAAACTACCAGTGTCATTTTTCACAGAATTAGAAAAAACTATTCTAAAATTCACATGGAACCCAAAAAAAAAGCCAAATCGCCAAACCAATCCTAAACAAAAAGAACAAAGCTGGAGACATCACATTACGTGACTTCAAACTATACTACAAGACTACAGTAACCAAAACAGCATGGTACTGATACAAAAGCAGACACACATACCACTGGAACAGGACAGAGAGTCCACAAAATTACACACATACAACCACCTGATATTTGTGACAAAGTCGACAATAACAAACAATGGGAAATGGACTCCCTATTCAATAAATGGTGCTGGGATAACTGGCTAGCCATATGAAGAA
Organism: Piliocolobus tephrosceles; assembly: GCF_002776525.5. Taxonomy (NCBI): domain Eukaryota; kingdom Metazoa; phylum Chordata; class Mammalia; order Primates; family Cercopithecidae; genus Piliocolobus; species Piliocolobus tephrosceles. The sequence continues at coordinate 132,306,331 of NC_045434.1, read as the reverse complement.
GATTGAAACTGGATCCCTTGCTTTCACCATATACAAAAACTAACTCAAGATGGATTAAAGGCTTAAATGTAAGACCTAAAACAATAAAATCTGTAGAAGAAAACCTAAAAAATACTACTCTGGATGTTGGTCTTGGCAAAGAATTTATGACTATGTCCCCAAAGGCAATTGCAACAAAAACAAAAATTGACAAGTAGGACCTAATTAAACTGAAGAGCTTCTTCACAGCAAATTAAACTATCAACAGTTAACAGACAGCATACAGAATGGGAGAAAATACTTGCAAACTATGCATCTGACAAAGGTCTAATATCCAGAATCTATAAGGAACTTAAATCCACAAGCAAAAAACAATCCCATTTAAAAATGGGCAAAGGACATGAACAAACACTTCTCAAAAGAAAACATACATGGGGCCAACAAATATATTTAAAAATGCTCATCATCACTAATCATTAGAGAAATGCAAATCAAAAAGACAGTGAGATACCCTCTCACACCAGAATGGCTATTATTAAAAAGTCAAAAAACGCCAGATGCTGGCAAGGTTGCAGAGAAAAGAGAACACTTATGCACTGCTTGTAGGGATGTAAATTAGTTCAGCCACTGTGGAAAGCAATGTGGAGATTTCTCAAAAGAGTTAAAACAGAACTGTAATTCAACCCAGCAATCTCTATTGTGTATATACCCAAAGGAAAACAAATCATTCTACAAAAAAGACGTGTACTTGTATGTTCATTGCAGCACTGCTCACAGTAGCAAAGACATGGAATCAACCAAGATGTCCGTCGACAGTGGACTGGATTTTTGTATGGTACATATACACCATGGAATACTATGCAACCATAAAAAAAGAATGAATCATGTTTTTTGCAGCAACATGGATGCAGCTGCAGGCCATTATCCTAGGCAAAGTAAGGCAGGAACATAAAACCAAATACCACATGTTCTCACTTATAAGTGGGAGCTAAACACTGAATACACATGGATACAAAGAAGGGAACAATAGACACAGGGGCCTGCTTAATGGGGGAGGGAAAGGAGGGGGGTTGGGTTGGAAGGCTCCCTGTTAGGTGCTATGCTCATTACCTTGATCAGGAGTCCCCAACCCCTGGGCCACAGGTTGCTACTGATCCATAGCCTGTTAGGAACCTGGCTGCACAGCACGAGGTGAGCAGCAGGAGAGTGAGCAGAGCTACATCTGTATTTACACCCATTCCCCATTGCTCACATTACTGCCTGAGCTCTGCCTCATGTCAGATCAGCAGCAGCATTAGATTCTCATAGGAGCATGGGTTCCCTATTGTGAACTGTGAAGTCAAGGGATCTAGATTCTGCTATCCTTGTGATAACCTAATGTCCGATGATCTGTCACTGTCTCCCATCACTCTCAGATGGGACCGTCTAATTGCAGGAAAAGCTCAGGGATCGCACTGATTCTACATTATGGTGAGTTGTATCATTATTTCATTATATATTACAGTGTAATAATAGAAATAAAGTACATAATAAATGTGATGCACTTGAGTTAGCCCGAAACCATCCCCCTCCCCCATCCGTGGAAAAATTGTCTTCCATGAAACCAGTCTTTGGTGCCAAAAAGGTTGGGGACTGCTGACCTTGGTGATGGGATCATTCATACACCAAGCCTCAGCAACTAGTTTACCCATGTTACAAACCTGAACCTAAAGTAAGTCACTTGAGGATCATAATGTACTTAATATACTATATTATATAAATATGTGTTCAATATACTTTATACATATACACACTCAGTGTATATGAAAACCTACTTTTGTTTTCAAATTGCTTGTTCATCGTTAATTCGGTTGATGGTTGAAATACCCCCCTGGTAGGAAGGGCATATGTCATTATCCCCATTTTTGGTGGGTAAAATGGTATAACAGATGCATTAATTCAAGTCCTGTGGCTAACATTGCTGGAAAGTACTGGTTTTCTACCTTATGGCCTGGGCACTTTCTTAAGCCTGTAGTTAACATCCATGCTTTGGTTTCCATACTTTGGCTTACTCATGAGATGTGATATCTGTACAGGCATATACTAGACCAATAACTGGGATAGCATTAAAATTATTTGTAGTTTCTCTAGCACATCATTTATCTCATGCTATGCCTTTGCCCTTGCTATTTCTTCAGTCAAAATTGTTTTCCCTCCTCTCCCCACCACCTCATGTCTCACCCTTCCTTCATCTCTCAGCTCAAAACCACACCTCTGTGAAATTCTCCCAGTAACTACATGCAGACTTGGGCTTGCCCCATCCTGTGCATCTGCTATACTTTGTATTAACTTCATATTACTTTGTATTAATGCCCTCACTATTAGGTTGGTGCAACTTTTGCCATTAAAAGTAGTGGCAAAAACTGCAATCACTTTCACACCAACCTAATATGTTGTAATTGTACCCTTATTTCTTATCATCCTGCATTAGACTGGGATCTCCTTGAGGGCAAGGATCTATATTAGATCATCTCTGCATTCCCCTCCATGGTGCTAGGCACAGGGCTGGTGGCTTTCTTGAATTCCTAGTGAATATCAGGAAGGGATGGTGGTGTTTACATAATTTCATTGCTTTGTCACCTTTAAGCCAAGGACAACAGTGAGGAGTTTCCTCCTTCAATAGCCAACCCTTAGCCAATAACACAGCCATTGGATGATTCGTGGTAGAGAAAAATATTTAGAGATGAAAGATTCTTTTAGCTCTCTCACTTAATTAGCTCAGAGAGGTCATTTAAGCTTTCTGAGCCTCAGGTTTCCTCATACTGTTGGGCAGTAGTAATGCCTAGACCACTGGGTTATTATGAAAATAAATAGAGATCTTGTATAGGAAAGTAGCTTGCAAACTGAAAAGCACTGCAAACATGAGAAATAAAGAAGAAAAGGTAATCTGGTAGGAAGAACATGTGCTTTGGCCTTAGGTGGGATTTTCAATCCAGACTCTGCTACTAATTATTTAATGTCCACAACTTCTGTGAGTCTATTTCTTCCCCTCTCAAGGGTAAATAACAACACTTTGACTGCTTAGAGTAATGTTGCGAAGGTTAAATAGTATTCAGGCAGTGTTCCACTGTGTTCCACCTGTGTACGCTCAACTTTTTCCACCCAGACCTTTCAGATATTGTATGTTCCTTCCTCTGCACCTTCTTTTCTATGGCAGAATCAGTCCTTTGTACTCCAGGGAAAGCAGGCACCTACTCTCAGGCGGGGGAAATAAATAGTGAGGAGAGATCACCAGAGGAAGAGACAGGCTTCCCTGGCATGTAATCCCAGCCAGCAGGGATGTGCCTTGGGACAGGGCGGAGGCACAGCCTCAGTGTCATGTCACGGCGCATTCCTAGGACAGCTGGTTCTGCGGCAACTTCTTTTTACCATTTCCTTTGAAACTTTTTATTGAAGTGAAAGTGTACATACCAAAAACATTTTATTGAAGTGGAAGCCTGAGTGTACAGATCACATTTTATAAATTGAACACACCCGTGTAACCAGAGCATTCATTCTTGCCTAGTGTTCTATTTTATAAATATACCACATCTTTTTTTTTTTATTCTACAGTTGATAGGCATTTGGATAGCTTACAATTTAGAGCTAATACAAATGGTGCTGCTATGAACATTCTCATACATGTTTTTGGATGCATATGTACCTGTGTTTCTTACAGGTATATACCTAGCAGTGGAATTGCAGTATCATAGAGTGTGCTTATGCTCAATTTTAGTAGATAATACTAAAACATTTCCCAGAGTTTCCCAACATTGACACACTCACCAGCAGTATTTGCGTTCCAGTTGCTCCAACATCCCCACCGGCACTTAGTATTATCTGTCATTTTAATTTTAGGAATTCTGGTGGATTTTATAATTTCATACAACATTTGGAAATAGAGCCACTCTCTTAGCCCCCCAAAGCTTAAACTTTTGTACATTTATTTTCTGGAATGTGCGCTGTATAAAACTGGGAAGTTGTATCAGATGTAAAGCTCCTAGTACAGTGCTTGCCACGTGGAAGGAAAATAACAAGTGATAGCCACTATTACTGTCACCATTATCATCATTGCTAAATGCCATCTGTGTTCTTCAAGGGTGAGAGTAGGGCATGGTGGATTACAAAGGTGAATAAGACATATTCTCTGCCTACAAGGAGCTCAAGATCTAGTGGAAGAGATCGAGATTAGAAACAGATTTTGTTTTTGTTTTTGAGGCGGAGTCTTGCTCTGTTGCCCAGGCTGGAGTGCTGTGGCACGATCTCGCCTCACTGCAACCTCTGCCACCTGGGTTCGAGTTCTTCCTGCCTCAGCCTCCTGAGTAGCTGGGATTATAGGCGCCTGGCACCAAGCCTCACTAATTTTTGTATTTTTAGTAGAGATGGGGTTTTGCCATGTTGGCCAGGCTGGTCTCAAACTTCTGACCTCAGGTGATCTGCTCACCTCGGCCTCCCAAAGTGCTGGGATTACAGACATGAGCCACCATGCCCGGCCTACAAACAGATTATTATTAGACAATTTGATAGCAATTTGAAGGAAAAGGTAGTGCTTGAGCTAGCACTTATTAAGGAAAAGTTCGATAGAAAGAAAAAAGAGAAATGGGCTGGAGAAAACAGCAAGGGCATAAAACTTCTGGTGGGGGGTGGCAGAGTAGACAATGTGCTGGAAGAGAGGAGCTCATCTGAGGTTGGAGTAGTCGTGCGCTGCCTGTTATTCAGTATTACCTTTCTTGCAGGGAGTCTGGGGCCAGAGCTGGTGACAGCGTGTGAAGTTACAGTACTCTGGATTCTGTTGCTGTGCCCACTGCCACTACCTTTGAACTTTTCTTTTCCCACTGGGAAGGTGGACAGCCTCTTCTGTTTCGTGGGATCAAAGCCTGTCCTGAGTACAAGGTGCTTGAAAACTACCATTGACACTTCAACAGCTGCAAAATAACACTGGTTGCAAGGATCCAACAATGTCTCTGCTGTATGGTCCTTTAACTATTTATTTTTATGCTGAGACCTGGCTTAGAGTGTTCATTCTTGCATAGATCAAGGTTGCTTTGTGGTAGCAATTCAGTTTAATAACATGCTCCTCTGCCCAATACCATCTGTAGATGTTAATAAATGTTCTCAAGGAATTTTTAGGATGCTGAAGATGATGATCAAGATCTCAAAATCATTTCATTGATTGAGCACCTACTGTGTATCAGGCATTGGATACATAGGACGAAGAAGGAAGTTGGACATAGTGCATGTCTTCATTGAATTGGTAATCCAATGGGTGATCAGACAAGTAAATACAGTGTGATAAGAGCTGTGATGGGCGGGGGTACAGAGTTCTGTGAGAACACATCAAAGAAGCACCTCACCCATACTAGGGGATCAGGGAAAGCTTTCTGGAAAAGGCTGCAGAAACCTGATAGCCTGGTGAAGAGGAGTAGGGAGGAAGTAATCAAGGCAGAGGAAACAAAGTGTTGGAGAGGCTGAACACAAGGGAGAGAATGGCTTGTTAGAGAAACTGGCAGAAGTTACTGGCCTAGAACAGAGAGAGCCTGGAGAGTTTTTACCAAGGGACCCATGGCAAGATGGAAAAGGGATTAAAGGAGGTAAAGACTGGCAGCAGAAAGACCAGTTGTGATAATCATGGTGTAAAAGACAAATAACCAATGTCCTCAGTACACTGACTTTCAAAATTCACTTCTCTCTCAATCCGCCAACGTAGACATCCTGGTCTCCCTAGAACCAAATACAACTACAGTCACATGTCACTTAATAGGGATACCTTCTGAAAAATGTGGTGTTAGGCAATTTCATTGTTGCGTGAATATCAGAGTGTACTTACACAAAGCTAGATGATGTGTGTGTGTATATGCATGTATGTATGTATTCATATGGAAAACCAAATTCCCAACATCATTACTGAATATCAGTCCTTCCCTCTACTTCAGGAGTCTCCAGTCCCCAGGCTGCAGACTGGTACCTGTCAATGGCTGTTAGGAACTGGGCTGCACGGCAGTAGGTGAGCAGCAGGAGAGTGAGCATTACTGCCTGAGCTCCACTTTGTGTCAGATCAGCAGCAGCATTAGATTCTCATAGTAGCGTGAACCCTGTTGTGAGCTCCGCAGGTGAGGGATCTAGGTTGTGCACACCTTATGAGAATCTAATGCCTGATGATCCAACCGAGATGAAACAATTTCAACCCAAAACCATCTCTCCCCGCGACGCCCATTTGTGGGAAAAATTGCCTTCTACAAAACTTGTCTGTGGTGCCAAAAAGGTTGAGGACCACTGCCCGACTTGATCTGTAATGCCAATGTTTAGTGCTCTGTATCAGATTTCTATGTACTTCATTATAAAATGGAGTCTTGCTCTGTCACCCAGGCTGGAGTTCAGTGGTGTGATCTTGTCTCACCGCAACCTCCTTCCTCCTCCCGGGTTCAAGCAATTCTTCTGCCTCAGCCTCCCAAGTAGCTGGGATTACAAGTGTGCACCACTATGCCTGCTAAATTTTTGTATTTTTAATAGAGATGGGGTTTCACCATATTGGCCAGGCTGGTCTCAAACTCCTGCCTCAAATGATCCACCCACCTCGGCCTCCCAAAGTGCTGGGATTATAGGCATGAGCCACCATCTTGTATCTTATGGGGCCACCATCATATATGCAGTCCATTGTTGACCAAAACACCATGATGCAGTTCATGACTCTATTTAAAAACTAAAGAAAAATCCTATTTGAAGGAAATATTACATGCAAAAAAAAAAAAAAATCTATTGTTCCTGTTACTCATGCAGATGACCCTTTAAAGCCATGGTCCCCAGGTGTGATTGTTACATTGTTTGCCAGAAATAAACCTGTGCAAGGTGTACTCTCTAGTCTCTGTACATGAAGTAAGAGTCATTCTGTATAACCTGCAGCTTGATGCTGTGTTTTGTGCATTCTAGATAGGAACTGAAGAGCTCAAAATGACATGAGGTTGAGCTGTTTCTCATTTAGTTTAGCTTGCTATGATTCCAGTAGCCTTTCTTCCTGCTTACCCAAGCCATTCATGAAAGCAAAACCCACACAAGATACAGGAGCTCAGAATAAAAGGGATTCAAGTGGGCGTGTTATCTCCCACTTCCCCAACTAAGGTACAAATGGTTATTTTGCTTTTTTTCACTTGCTTGGTAATTTTTTTTTTTTTTTTTTTTTTTACAAACACTGGATACCAGGCATTTCATACTTAAGCCCTGAAGTCTGGGAATGTGATTTCTAACAATTTTATGTTTGGAGTTCTTAGGCCTATGTTTACCTGCTTACATAAGAGGTATTTCGCTTACAAAACTAACTACAGATGTGATCATTGCTGTAGTATTCATCATATTTTATTAAGAAATATTATGTACCTGCTCTGTGCAGTACTAGGTATGTGGAATGTTTTTAGACAAAAATAAACAAATAAATAAGACCTGGTCCCTGCTTTCAGAAACTTAATTTAAAACAGAGCAAAATCAAAATACTCATGCCTTTTTCGTTGTGTCATCCAAGGAAGACACGAACAATCAGTCACAGCACTGACACGAACAATCAGTCCCAGCACTGTTACCTACTGAAACCAGAATTGGCCTCAGAATCCTCCTCAACACAGCATTCCAGACAACCCATGAATAGATAATTCATCATCCTGGCCGGGCGCGGTGGCTCACGCCTGTAATCCCAGCACTTTGGGAGGCTGAGGTGGGCAGATCACAAGATCAGGAGTTCGAAACCAGCCTGACCAATATGGTGAAACCCTGTCTCTACTGAAAATACAAAAATTAGCCAGGCGTGGTAGATGCCTGTAGTCCCAGCTACGCGGGAGGCTAAGGCAGGAGAATCGCTTGAACCAAGGAGGTAGAGGTTGCATTGAGCTGAGATCGCACCACTGCACTCTAGCCTGGGCGACATAAATAAATAAAAATAAAACATTAAAAATTCATCTTCCATCCTTAATTTAAAGAAATAGATGCATTCCCAAAAATCTTGGGTACTTGCCTTGGTTTTTATTGCTTTGTCTTTTGCTAGTTTTTAAAGAAATAACATGATAAAGCAATATGAATATGGAAACCCAAGAACCTCCAAGAAAACAACATATGGTAATGTGGTTTTTCAAGAAGTTGAAACTTGAAACATTCAGTTCATGTACATAATTAGCGAAGCCATTCCCATTACTTGCCACTAGAAACACTGTTTTTCTTGGTTACTTCTAGGATGATTGCCCTCGTACTTTATTATTTGTATAAACTAGTTTCAGTGCTATAAAGCTACCAGCTGATAGTGAATAATAACCACATTTTCAAGTTTCCTGGCACCGGGGCTTCATTCATGGCTGCTCGGGTCACCTGCTTTGGTAGAGATCATGTGTCTTCCTGGTGCTGACTTACTCAGCATCACCGTCATTGATTATTTCATGGCCACCTGAGTCTTGAACTGTCTTCTCAATCCACAGGCTTTCCATAGGACTGCATCAAAGGCCAGAGTTTCAGCTATATATATTGATAAATCGCAAGTGTGTATAGTAAGACTCCTCCTAAACGCTAGACCCTTAATTTCAACTGTTTATGGACACTTCCACCAGAGTGATTGGAGCTAACATAAACAGCTAGCAAACAGTTGTGGCCAGAGGGTGTGCTAAGAGTGTCACAATCATTACTTAATTTAACCTTTCCAACAACCCTTAGAAGTTTTCATCCCTGTTATACAGATGGGAAATACAAGGCTTAAGCAATCACACCATTAGTAAGTATTAGAACTAAGTCTGGAACATAAGACTATCCAGAGTTTAACGGTATTTAATGGTATACACAGACCCTTCAATTTTGGCTTGTACAAAAGAAGAGTCATCCCACTCCTCGACCTCCAAATTTCAGTCTTAACCTTAAATGAGTCCACAACAAATGCCATCCTGCTGTCATATCCTCCTTCAAGGTCCACTAAGTAACCACTATGGAGTTGGTGCAGTCTGTCATTATTTCTTACCTAGAATGCAATTCTTACTCATTCTTCCCCTCTTCCTTGCACTAGGAGAGAAAAGCTATGTATTCCCCTTTTAGTTTATTTTCTACTACATTTATATTGGATAAAAATGTAGGACCTGAATGAGAACACTTTAGTTTGGAGCAGGCATAGGGTTTTTCTCATTTACTCTTTTCACTTGCATCTCTAGAATAATGTATTTTGTCTTCTTGTTTTCTAGGAATGTTTACCCTTGCGGAAGTTGCATCACTTAATGACATTCAGCCAACTTACCGAATCCTGAAACCATGGTGGGATGTGTTTATGGATTACCTGGCTGTTGTTATGTTAATGGTAGCCATCTTTGCAGGAACCATGCAACTTACCAAAGATCAGGTGGTCTGTTTGCCAGTATTGCCATCTCCTGTAAATTCAAAGGCACATACATCACCAGGAAATGCCGAGGTCACCACCAACATCCCGAAGATGGAAGCAGCCACCAACCAAGACCAAGATGGGCGGACAACAAATGACATTTCCTTTGGGACATCTGCTGTGACACCTGACATACCTCTCAGAGCCACATATCCTCGCACAGATTTCGCACTTCCAAGTCAGGAGGCAAAGAAAGAAAAGAAAGATCCAACGGGTCGAAAAACAAACTTGGATTTTCAGCAATATGTATTTATTAATCAGATGTGTTACCATCTGGCCCTTCCGTGGTATTCTAAGTACTTTCCATACCTTGCTCTTATACATACTATTATTCTCATGGTCAGTAGCAACTTTTGGTTCAAATATCCCAAAACATGCTCAAAAGTAGAACATTTTGTTTCAATATTAGGAAAGTGCTTTGAATCCCCTTGGACTACAAAAGCGTTGTCTGAGACAGCATGCGAAGACTCAGAGGAAAACAAGCAGAGAATAACAGGTGCCCAGACTCTACCAAAGCATGTGTCTACCAGCAGTGATGAAGGGAGCCCCAGTGCCAGTACACCAATGATCAATAAAACCGGCTTTAAATTTTCAGCTGAGAAACCTGTGATTGAAGTTCCCAGCATGACCATCCTAGATAAAAAGGATGGAGAGCAGGCCAAAGCCCTGTTTGAGAAAGTGAGGAAGTTCCGTGCTCATGTGGAAGATAGTGACTTGATCTATAAACTCTATGTCGTCCAAACAGTTATCAAAACAGCCAAGTTCATTTTTATTCTCTGCTATACAGCGAACTTTGTCAACGCAATCAGCTTTGAACATGTCTGCAAGCCCAAAGTTGAGCATCTGACTGGTTATGAGGTATTTGAGTGTACCCACAATATGGCTTACATGTTGAAAAAGCTTCTCATCAGTTACATATCCATTATTTGTGTTTATGGCTTTATCTGCCTCTACACTCTCTTCTGGTTATTCAGGATACCTTTGAAGGAATATTCTTTCGAAAAAGTCAGAGAAGAGAGCAGTTTTAGTGACATTCCAGATGTCAAAAACGATTTTGCGTTCCTTCTCCACATGGTGGACCAGTATGACCAGCTGTATTCCAAGCGTTTTGGTGTGTTCTTGTCAGAAGTTAGTGAAAATAAACTTAGGGAAATTAGTTTGAACCATGAGTGGACATTTGAAAAACTCAGGCAGCACGTTTCACGCAATGCCCAGGACAAGCAGGAGTTGCATCTGTTCATGCTGTCGGGGGTGCCCGATGCTGTCTTTGACCTCACAGACCTGGATGTGCTAAAGCTTGAACTAATTCCAGAAGCTAAAATTCCTGCTAAGATTTCTCAAATGACTAACCTCCAAGAGCTCCACCTCTGCCACTGCCCTGCAAAAGTTGAACAGACTGCTTTTAGCTTTCTTCGCGATCACTTGAGATGCCTTCACGTGAAGTTCACCGATGTGGCTGAAATTCCTGCCTGGGTGTATTTGCTCAAAAACCTTCGAGAGTTGTACTTAATAGGCAATTTGAACTCTGAAAACAACAAGATGATAGGACTTGAATCTCTCCGAGAGTTGCGGCACCTTAAGATTCTCCACGTGAAGAGCAATTTGACCAAAGTTCCCTCCAACATTACAGATGTGGCTCCACATCTTACAAAGTTAGTCATTCATAATGACGGCACTAAACTCTTGGTACTGAACAGCCTTAAGAAAATGATGAATGTCGCCGAGCTGGAACTCCAGAACTGTGAACTAGAGAGAATTCCACATGCTATTTTCAGCCTCTCTAATTTACAGGAACTGGATTTAAAGTCAAATAACATTCGCACAATTGAGGAAATCATCAGTTTCCAGCATTTAAAACGACTGACTTGTTTAAAATTATGGCATAACAAGATTGTTACTATTCCTCCCTCTATTACCCATGTCAAAAACTTGGAGTCACTTTATTTCTCTAACAACAAGCTCGAATCCTTACCAGTGGCAGTATTTAGTTTACAGAAACTCAGATGCTTAGATGTAAGCTACAACAACATTTCAATGATTCCAATAGAAATAGGATTGCTTCAGAACCTGCAGCATTTGCATATCACTGGGAACAAAGTGGACAGTCTGCCAAAACAATTGTTTAAATGCGTAAAGTTGAGGACTTTGAATCTGGGACAAAACTGCATCACCTCACTCCCAGAGAAAGTTGGTCAGCTGTCCCAGCTCACTCAGCTGGAGCTTAAGGGGAACTGCTTGGACCGCCTGCCAGCCCAGCTGGGCCAGTGTCGGATGCTCAAGAAAAGCGGGCTTGTTGTGGAAGATCACCTTTTTGACACCCTGCCACTCGAAGTCAAAGAGGCATTGAATCAAGACATAAATATTCCCTTTGCAAATGGGATTTAAACGAAGAGAATACATGCACAGCGATGTGCAGGAACAACTTCCTAGATTGCAAGTGCTCACGTACAAGTTATTACAAGATAATGCATTTTAGGAGTAGATACATCTTTTAAAATAAAACAAGAGAGGATGCATAGAAGGCTGATAGAAGACATAACTGAATGTTCAACGTTTGTAGGGTTTTAAGTCATTCATTTCCAAATCTTTTTTTTTTTTTCTTCTTCTGGGGAAAGGGAAGGAAAAATTATAATCACTAATCTTGGTTATTTTTAAATTGTTTGTAACTTGGATGCTGCCGCTACTGAATGTTTACAAATTGCTTGCCTGCTAAAGTAAATGATTAAATTGACATTTTCTTACTATATCACCTTTTTTGAGGGGTCTTAATTTACTTTGCTTAATTGGTGCAATATTGCTTTAACTCAGATCACTAAAGACAGATACATCAAGTTCAAACTTGTAAATTTAGATTTGCTAAAATACTGATTGATTTCCTGTTTTAATTTAAAGTGCCTCAAGTAAGCACCCCTCACAATAGTTGACTGGTACTGCTGCTCCTGAGCACCTCGTGTCATAGATTTTATACTCTTACAGGCTTGGAATGCAGTAGAGGTATGTGGATTGTTAGGGGTTTTGTTTTTTAAGAATAAGTAACAAGAAATAACACATTTCTTAATAATAGCTTTTTTGACATAGTTTGGACTTCTGATTTTATGGTACATTTTTCTGCCAATAACATAGGGTTGCCAATAAATAGAAAATGTTTTCTAAAAATAAATTTTATTACAACAAAATAAAAATTTTAATGACTTATTAACAAAACCTCCAGTATCACCACCATTTGGAAGATAACACAGAATCACAAGTATCATTTAATTTCTTGCCCTTTTCAGTGTTGTTCTGGTGTTGGTGGGAAAATAATAGGAAATGTAGTTCATTGGGTAGGGAAACTCTTATCTGTCCCTATCTTAGTGACAAGCTGTATTTTCTGTGTTTGCGTGCAGCTAGGAGGAGTCATAGCCAGACAAATGCTAGGAGAATACACTTTTTAGATAATGATTTCCTTCTTTAACTGACCAGCATCTAATCAATCTCAGAAAAATCAAAAAAATTCCCTGCCAGCTGTTTCATAGGCCTCCTACAGGACTCTTTTCAAGAGAATAGAACAGTTTGGCACTCTGACAAAGCAGTGTCCTCTCGCTACAAAACTGGACTCACTTAAACACTGGACTTTTGTCACTTCTAAGCACAACTTGAAGGATTTTACAGAGAATGGGCAAAGATGGACTCATGTCTTTGCTTTCCTCCCCAGAACTGAACTCTAGGAGTGCTGGTCTGTGGCCAATGGAGGTGAATCTTTGCCTGCAGTAGAGCCTGTGAATGCTCTGAGAAGTATTTTCACAAATAGAAAAGGCTGCAGCCCCTGTAGCTGAGTTAGGAATTGATGCTGGCTCCGGCACCCTGGCCATTCCTTCTCCTCAAAGGCTTGAGGTAGGGGGCGAGCTTATTAAACATTTTTTAAGCTTAAGTTTGAATAATCAGACAAAAAGCAGTGGCATATTTTCAGTACAGCAAATTCTCTTCTATGCATCTTCCAGTTGTCTGAGCATTCATTAATGTATTCACTGGTATTAATGATGTACCCTGGTGCCTTTCTAATACAAGGAACTAGGGATTCAGTGTTGGAATAAGTTCTGGCCACATGCAGGTTTATATAGTAAAGTAGAGAGATAAATATTAATTATGTAAATAATAGAAGTGTTTAATTACAATTATAGAAGGTGTAGGTCAGGTGCAGTGGCTCACATCTATAATCCCAGCACTTTGAGAGGCTGACGCAGGAGGATGGCTTGAGCCCGGGAGTTTGAGACCAGCCTGGGCAACATAGCAATACCCCATCTCTACAAAAAAGTTTAAAAATTAGCTGGGCATGGTAGCATGCACTTGTAGTCCCAGCTACTTGGGAGGCTGAGGTGGGAGGATCACTTGGGCCCAGGAGTTCGAGGCTGCAGTGAGTTATGATCATGCCATTGTACTCCAACCTGGTGACAGAGCAAGACCTTGCCTCAAACAAACCAAAAAACGTGTACAAAATCTGTGTAAATGAATAATGGCGGGGGTGGAGTGAACTTAAGAGCTTCAGGGAAGTTTTGTACTTGTAACGGTCCTGAACATTTCCCTTCCACCAGCCATGTGGGGCACTGTTCTCCCTGCTTGGTAATGCCACCACCTGAAATTAGCACAGTCTTTTTAGAAGGATGCCACTCCATCTTAGTTGTGAGATAAGGAGTCCAGATCTTAGGATCTTTGCTTTTAGGAGTGGAAAACTTGTCTTCCCTTTTTTAAAACAAAACAAAACACCTTATTGAAGTATAACTGGCATATAAAAGGCCCTACATATGTAAGGCCTTTACATATATACCTTAAATGTGGTAGCAAACTACATCTCAATGAGCTGCCTTTCTTAACACAAGTGTATGTTGTTTTTGAAGGGCAGGGGTGGCAGGATGCCACAGTTCACTTTGCTTTTCAGAGAAGAGCCATTCTGTAGGAACCACAATCTATGAGATAATCCCTAAATTTGGCCACTGGCAGCTCTGCCCATAGGCTCCTGTTTCCTAAACACTACTTGGGGTTCAGTCACTTAGAACTGGTTGGTGTTAGATGCCTTCAAACAGTATCAAGGGGTACCTCTTCTCTTACCCAAATTGCTGTTGACTATCAGCCCTTACTGATTTCCTTGAACTCTGAAAAGTTTAGGGTCAGTTGATTTAAGTGCCACATTCCATGCCACTGTTTGCAAATAGGAATACTCTAAAAGAGAGTTCCTGAGAAATACTGACTCATTTAACAGACTTTAAATATACTGAGTTTTGATGCCTCAGCAACAGAAAAAGAGTTGTGGGCCCAAATAGACCGTCAACCTATGTGTCCTCTTGAATTTATGTTGGCGTCGCTTGGACCAGACATGGGAGAAAAACAAGTTAGTATGTATAAGATTTGGCTTAATATTTTCATATCTTTCCATGAAGTCCTTTGAGCACCAATCTGAAAAAGAGTATTTAAAGTCTGTTTTTAAATATGCCATGTCTGGGTGAGTCTCACAAAGTCTGAAAGAACTTGGTTTACTTGTGGCTGTTGAATTTTTTCTCACTAGCAGTCAGTTGGCTTGACAGAGAGGATTGACTTTTTTAAGGGTTCAGAAAGATGAGCCGAAATTGTCACAGGGACCTCATTCTTAGTAGTACAGATTTAGTAATTTAATAGTAGGCAGGAAGAGTTCATTCTATAATTCATGGCCGGCAAAGTCCTGACTGTTTGACTTTTTTTAATATAAAGAAAGAAGTCATATTCTTTCTTAATATCTGTAATACTTTCTCTGTCTCCCCTGGTCTCTAATTCAACCAGTAACCAAACTCTCTGAGTTGCTGATGGCAGCAAACTCCAAAGTGCCCTTGAGGCCAACGCCCAATAGTTATTTCCATTCACCTTGTTGAATAAAAGCCAGAGTACTGTCCTCTTGCTAAGATTTCTGGCAGCACTTGCGTCAGTAATTCATTCCAATAAAATGGTCCCTTTATCAACTGAATCCCCAAACAAAGGCTGTACTAACAAAAAGCTCCTTTCATGAAAAAAAGAAGGGGGGAAAAAAGAGCAAGCCCCTGGAAACCAGTTTTCAAAAGTCCTCTAACTTGTGACTGCAACACGAAGAAGTGGCCCCGTCTGATCCTGGCCAGCTGCGGCTCTCTTAAAGCAAGGGCTCTGGGTATTCAAGGTGGTATCCGCTGGGGCACAGGGAAGGCTGAAGCCAAGGGGGCAGAAGAGCAGCAGGCCAGGAACCATCTGCCTCTCAAGCCTGGCCTAGCCTAGCCTGGGGTGACAGTCACAGCTGAAATCATGGAAATAAGTCCTTTCACTCACAAAGCCAATGTCCATTCTTCATCCTTGTGTCCCTGGACATAAAATGTATAAACTGTTCCAGGTAAGCATTGCCTTTCTTGTGGAAATTCATAGGATTATTTGCTGAGAGTTAATCCTGAAAAGTTTCATTCCACAGTCTCATCCACCCCCCTCCCACTGCTGTGGGACCCCTGATGGTAGAAAGTTGCCCAGCCCCACCTGCTGTCACTGTCAGCTGTCCTTCCTTCACTCCTAAGATTCCAGGCTCTGGAGTGAGAGCGCCTGGATTTGAATCCTGCCTTGGCCCCAGCTGTGTGACTGTGCGGAAGCTACTTACCTAAGCCTCAGTTTTTTTACTGTAAATGGGAATAGTCATAGTACCTACCAAATGGGTTTTATTGTGTGTGACAATTGAATGAGGTGATTCATTTGAGGCACTATGCCTGGCAGATAGTAAGTACTCAATAATACTGTTACTAGTTTTATCCCCAGAGACTGTTGGCCTTCCCTAATATGCATTCTCTCCTTCCTTGGTAATGGAATTTTCAGTGGACACCTGGAACACAATAAAATGTGTATTTTTAGAAGCCAGGCAGTGGTCCTTGCCTGTAGTCCCAGCAACTGTGAAGACTGAAGCAGGAAGATCACTTGGGTCCAGGTGTTCCAGTCCAGCTTGGGCAATACAGCAAGACCCTGATTCTTTTTAGAAAACAAAACAGGCCAGGCATGGTAGCTCACACCTGTAATCCCAGCACTTCGCGGGGCCGAGGCGGGTGGATCGCTTGAGGCCAGGAATCCGAGACCAGCCTAGCCAACATGGCAAAACCCTGTCTCTACCAAAAATAACAAAAATTAGCTGGCACAGTGGTGCATGCCTGTAGTCCCAGCTACTCAGGAGGCTGAGGCAGGGGGATCGCTTGAGCCCAGGAGGTAGAGGTTTCAGTGAGTGGAGATCGGGCTACTGCACTCCAGCCTGGGTGACAGAGCAAGACCTTGTCTCAAAAAAACAAAATGAAAACTATTTTCCAGGCTTCCTTGGGGCTAGATGTGCCATGGGGCTAGGATTTAGTTAAATTCTAGCCAAAGGAGTGGGAATGGAAGTGGAATGTGGGATTTCTGGATTAGGACCTTAGAGGAAGGGCATATCCTTCCCCGTTCCTGCTGCTTAAATTGCACCTATAGAAATAAGCCCAATTTAGACTGTGCAGATCAGGGCAACAAATCAGATGTGGCACACCAGCACAATAAAAGTCTGGGCCCCTGGCAACTTCAAGAAACAGGGTCATATAAAGGAGAAATAAATCTGTGTCCTGTTTAAGCCACAAATTCAGGGACTCTGATACATGCAACAAATTCTAAAAACCTTGCCACTCAAACCTGTGGCTGGATAGCCGTAACAGCACTGGGGGCTTGTTAGAAATGCAGAATCTCAGTTTCCTCCCCAGACATTGATTGAACCAAATCTGTGTTTTAACAGGATGGTGTCCAGGTGATGTATAGGCAAATTAAATAAAGTCTGAGAAGCATTGTCCTAAATAACACACCTACGAAGAACAAATCAGTCATCAGAAAGTGTTTCTTCCTCCACTGGGTTATGCCTCTTCCATCAGCCTTCTGCTGGGCTCTAGTGGGAGAGGGAGGAATTGGGGATTTTGTTGGTGCTTGTGGCTTAGACCAACTTCCACATCCCCATTTGCTCCGGCTGGCAGTCATGCTTTTCATGTCACCATAGCAACTACAGAACAGAAAAAAAAGTGACAGTCACTGTGGGTTGCTTGAAGAGGTGGTGGCAATATAGGTCATCTTCCCAGTAGTGTGAGGTTTTGAAGGTCTATGACTGCCCCCATGGCATATGCACTTGTACTAAGTTAGCCCTTCACTCATTGACACCCTTCACGTGCCCAGGTAGCTAAACTGCCCCATTCTGTTAACCTTCAGGCTGAGTCTGGCTTAGTTGCTTAAAGTTCAGTCAACCATGGAATAGCCTGCCCATTTTGAGCCTTTTCAGAATGCTTCTGGGAAACTGCCAAATAGCCCAGCATGAAAATTAGCTAGAGTAGTTTTAGGGGAAAGACCTACTCAAAGGAATCACACAGGTATTACACCAAGCTGCACAGATAAAGAAATATATTTTTTCAATTTGCCATTGAAAAACTATAAGTAATAGCCACATATTTCAGTACTTTAAAATCAGTTTCTCCACTTTGGGAGGCCGAGGCAGGTGGATCACTTGAGGTCAGGAGTTCAAGACCAGCCTGGCCAACATGGTGAAACCCCATCTCTACTAAAAATACAAAAATTAGCCAGGCATGGTGGTGTGTGCCTATAATCTCAGCTACTCGGGAGGCTGAGGCAGGAGAATCACTTGAACCCAGGAGGCAGAGGTTATAGTGAGCCAAAACTGTGCCATTGTACTCTAGCCTGGGTGACAGAGCCAGACTCTGACTCAAAAATAAATACATACATAAAAATTTAAAAAATGAAGTTCTGCCTGAATGAAAACTTCAAGATGTATCTCCAAGGGTTTAACCCAACTATTCCCTGCAGCTTAGGCCTGTTACCTATTCAGCGTTGGTTATGATGGAAACATCTGGTTACTCTCCTGATGATAACCCTTCATCTTCCTGAAGATGGTGTTTAAATCACTCATCATCTCCACTTCCCAGAATGTTGTGAAGATTATGTCAGCATGGTGCCTAGCGCTCCCTGGAGATAAATGTGCATAATCAGAGTTTCCTATTAATTTATCATCATGGTAGGAAATTCAGTTAAGAGAACATTTTCATCTCTGCCTTAGAAGTAGCTGACACATGAATTCAAGTCTAAACCTTCCACGTATCAATCCTAGGTAACTGCTGTTCTTTAGGGGATTGATTATATGTTTTCAAGTTTCCATTTCTGAAGATAGAAGATGGTATTAGAAGTGAATTGGGCTGGGTGCAGTAACTCAGACCTGTAATACCAGCATTTTGGGAGGCCAAGACAGGCAGATCACCTGGGGTCAGGAGTTTGAGACCAGCCTGGCCATCATGGCAAAACCCCATCTCTAGTAATAAAGTCCAAAAATTAGCCAGGCATGGTGGTGCATGCCTGTAGTCCCAGCTACTCGGGAGCCTGAGGCAGGAGAATTGCCTGAACCCAAGTGGCAGAGATTCCAGTGAGCCAAGATCGCACCACTGCACTCCAGCCTGGGCGACTGAGCAAGACTACATCTCAAAAAAAAAAAAAAGTGAATTGGACAATATAAGTCACAACAGTAATGGCTCCGACTCTATGCCAGATGGGCATTTGACCTGTATCACAGACAGACAAGGAAGTGTGAGTTACTTCCATTTTATAGATAAAGAAACTGTGAAGTTACACAATCTGTCCAAGGTCACCCAGCTGGCAGGAGACAGGGGCACTGCTAAATCAGGCAATGTGCATATCTTATCTCATTGAATCCTCACAAGATCACTAACAGAAAGGCATTATCCTCATCTAAGAGATGAACAAACCTAGAGAATTTGACCTGTCTCATTGACCTGTCTCATTTTCACATTGAAAATGAGAAATTGACCTGTCTCATTTTCACATTGTAAATAGCAGTTACTAGTCTCTGATGCAGGCACCCCTACAACCAGAGAGGTGTTGCTTATGCTCTTCCACCCAAATACCCAGCAGATGACTGGTGCTCTGTCAGCAATTCAAAAAGATGTTTTGAAATCTGTGTTGACATCCGGTTACATAAATATGCCCCAAGCTAGGATTTTTCTTCATTCTTTAGCCTTAGAAGTTTTGATGTGTCTCAGCATCTGTCCTTAGCATTACAACTTGTTTCCGCTGTTAGGCTGTTGACAGTCATGAAAGGGCAATCCACCCAAGGTAATGTAATTATTTTCCCTCACTAAATGTTAAAAGCATGACCGTCTTTACTCATGGTCATTTACTCAGAAATGAGAAGGCTCTGTCTCAGCTGTTTGATGCAGAGTCAGTGTGGTAGAGAGTGACATTCAACAGATCCAGAAAGGTGGGTGCAGGAAAACACTGTAACATTTGCTAGGCCCTCTGGGCAGATGTGACTTTTCTTTCCAGCATGGCATTTCAAACACGGATTCTTCGGCTGTTACCAACCCATGCAGCAGCAGGCGCCTGCATCACCCTGACCTTTATTTTTACTGGATCTTTTCCTTTTTCTGTTGATGGTCACCGTACTCCACCATCTGGGCTGGAACAAAAAATCAAATATTTGTGGTCCGCGGGGAGGAAGGACCCAGCTTCACATGGAAGAAACTGCTTAGAATAGAGGAAGAATGAAGAAAGTCGAGGAAACTAATATTCCCACCCCTGCTGGTACATATGTACCCTTTCCAGATTTGCATTTCAAAACGTCCAGGAGGTTTCATTTTTTTTTTTTTTTGGCCTACCTTTTTCCCTTATCCATTGTAATCTATTCTAATTCCTCTCCCCAAAAGAGCTCAGTTTGGCAGACTGAATTTTAAACAAAACATGAATTGTTAGATGAAAAGCATTTGTGTGTGTTTTATATCTTTGACCCCTTGTAAAGGTGAGCAGAGCTTTTACAGGATAACACAGTTTATATACAATCAATATAAGCAGGAGAATCTTACCATTCACCAGGACTAAAATTACAGTCAGTAGTGACCAAGAAAAGTCTACCGACGGAGCAATAAAGAGCTCAGAGGAGGCCAGGAAAGATGTTTTAAAATACTGTAAACAGTTATTCCATTATTTACAGAATAAAATTAGCCCAATGACATATTTTAAGTATGGCCTCAGTTCTTCTGCCAGCCAGAGTTAAAGCCACAGTAAATAACACGTGTGCTCAATTGCAATGAATTGAGACCTATTGCAGTTGCTTTTGAGAAGATTACAAGAAGTTCTAAGTTGGTTCTACTCATACTGAGTTTTTAGTTGCTAAAATCCTCCTCATTGTATGAAACTAAGTTAATTTTCTTAGCGTAAGACTTAACTCTCTCTGTATAAAAAGCCTCCTGCCAGCAGCGTGACCACCTACTCTTTGTCGTTAGACTGGGAAGCTGCAGAATATGGTGGATAGAGTTTAAGCTACTGGAACTGCCTCCTTAAAGGCAAGTTACTTAACAGGGGTGTGTTTTTGCTTTCTCATCTGTGAAAAGGGGTTAATGATAATATTTACCTTGTAGCATAGCTGTGTATATTATATGAGTTAACACATGAATTGCTTAGGACAATGCCTGGCATGTTGAATGCTTAATATGTTTAAGTGGTTTTTATTAATAATATTTCTATAATATTTGAGAGATGTATCCATCATTTAAGCCTGGAAAATAAAGCTATTCAAATGGAAGATTATATAAGAGATAAGGAAATGGACACTGCCCAAGTAAGAACTAATTTTGCCTTTCTCTCAAAAGACAGCAAAGACAAGTCACTGTGATTTAATGTCTCACAGACATCTTTTCATACATGTATTACTTTGTGTATTTTGCTTAGCAAATCAGGGTATTCAGACATTGTAATACCAAGAACCCTCTTGGGTTGGTTATGATTCTTTGTAAGTTAGTTCTCTAAACTTGGGTCAGACCCAGTGACCTACTGGCAAAAGACCTGAAGACAGATTTTCAAAGAATAGCTTCAACGAACTCTGACTTGGGGTTATTTATTGAGTCTTTGTCTTAGCCTTCTTGGTGTTGCTATAACACAACACTAAAGACTGGGTAATTTTTGAAGAAATTTATTTTTCACAGTTCTGGAGGCTGGTAAGTCCAATATCAAAGTGCCTGCAGCGAGGACCTTCGTGCTGCGTCATCCCATGGCGGGAGACAGAAGCGCAGGAGAGCAGGAGAGCCAGGGCAAGAGAAAGAGGGCTAACCTCATCCTTTTATCAGGAACCCACTCCTGCAACAACAGCATTCATCTGTTCATGAGAGCAGAGCTCCCATGAGCCAATCACATCTTAAAGTTTCCACTTCTCAACAATATTGCATTGGGGATTAAGTTTCTGATACATAAACTTTGGGGAACACATTCAAACCATGGCAGTCCTCAATAAGGAATGTTGACTGTTTTCGCTGGGCAGGGGATAAGGAATTTGCTTCTGGGCTGACCAGTAATTTTTATCTCTTTTTTGGTTAACCTGAAACTTAGACTGGTCATTGGGACTAAAAGTGTTCTACCTTTTTAGTCTATTAAAAAAGATGAAAATTCATCTCTATGACCACAGATATTAATAGTTGGTCATTTGCTTTCTTCAAAGAATTCATTTGAAATATATTTATGTTCATAGTTTTAAAATATACGATCCATAAAAGCCCATGTTTACAGAACAGATGACTAAGGGTATGATTTGCAAAACGAAAATAATGTTTTCTTCCTATTCATCAGAGTTAGCTCCTCTAGAACTCAGAAAAAAAAAAAAATGGTTATATACGATGTTTAGGAAATGAAACCATTGGTTACAGCAAAGCATACTTGCAGCACTTTTAGAATGAGCAGTTTAGACAGAATGCTCATTTTAAAAGTACTATCCAGTCAGGTGTAGTGACTCACGCCTGTAATCCTTTTTTTTTTTTTTTTTTTTTTTTTTTTTGAGACGGAGTGTTGCTCTGTCGCCCAGGCTGGAGTACAGTGGCCGGATCTCAGCTCACTGCAAGCTCCGCCTCCCGGGTTTACGCCATTCTCCTGCCTCAGCCTCCCGAGTAGCTGGGACTACAGGCGCCCGCCACCTCGCCCAGCTAGTTTTTTTTTTTTTTGTATTTTTTAGTAGAGACGGGGTTTCACCGTGTTAGCCAGGATGGTCTCGATCTCCTGACCTCGTGATCCACCCGTCTCGGCCTCCCAAAGTGCTGGGATTACAGGCTTGAGCCACCGCGCCCGGCCTCACGCCTGTAATCCTAATGCTTTGGGAGGCCGAGGCGGATGAGTCATTTGAGCCCAGGAGTTTGAGACCAATCTGGGCAACATGGTGAGACCCCATCTTGACAAAAAAATAATTTAAGAAACACTAGCTGAGCGCAGTGGTGTGCGCCTGTTGTCCCAGCTACGCAGGAGGCTGAGGTTGGAGGGTTACTTGAGCCCACGAGGTTGAGGCTGCAATGAGCCAAGATCGCACCACTGCATTCTAGCCTGGGTAACAAAGACACTGTAAGTAAGTCTATGGCATTTCGTGATGGCAGCCTGGGTCTACTAATACAGAAGGCATACTGAAGCTTATCTGAAGTTGCAAAGGCAAGCTGGAATGCTGTGATAATGGAGCACAGTAAATGAGGACAGAATTAAAGGACTTGGGGTCAGAGAGATAAAGGGGTAAGTAAACTTAAAAATAGATAAAAAGGCAGGGTGCAGTGGCTCAAGCCTGTAATCCCAGCACTTTGGGAGGCTGAGACGGGCGGATCACGAGGTCAGGAGATCGAGACCACCCTGGCTAACACAGTGAAACCCCGTCTCTACTAAAAAATACAAAAAAAAAAAACTAGCCGGACAAGGTGGTGGATGCCTGTAGTCCCAGCTACTTGGGAGGCTGAGGCAGAAGAATGGCATAAACCTGGGAGGCGGAGCTTGCAGTGAGCTGAGATCCGGCCACTGCACTCCAGCCTGGGCGACAGAGCGAGACTCCGTCTCAAAAAAAAAAAAAAGACAGACAAAAAAACAAAAAGAAACAATCCACCCAGGCTTGCATTGAGCATCTTTAATCATTCCTCCATCTCTTTGCCTACTAAGGAAGGATGAAAAAAAGTGTTTAATCACCTGCTCTTTGTCATTGGAACTGAGAAGCTGCAGAATATAGTGGCTGCTGGAACTGCCTCCTCAAAGGCATGTTACCTAACATGAGCCTTAGCGTCTGCTTCCTCATCTGTGAAATGGGGTTGATGATGGTATTTTCCTTGTAGCATAGCTGTGTAGATTAAATGAGTAAACACATACGAAGTTAGCTTTTACAAGATAACACAACTCAAATAACCCTCCCATTGCAATTTTAACACTGCCAGTTCCAATCCACAGTTAGATGTAAATGATGATGAGATATAAAGGGTTATCTGAGAAACTGAGATCTCAACTTTACTTGAAGATTCAGTTCAATCTGTTGCATTTTTAAACCTAGAAACAGACCATGAGGCATGCAGGACTTAAATAGAGCAGACTTTTGCTGTTTTATTATATTAAATATCAACCCTCCACTCCACTAACTCTTTGTTTTAAAATTTAAAAAAAAAAAAGCCTTTTAGAATTCAGTTGTGTCAACAACAAAAAAAGGCGGGGGTGGGGGGTGAGATGGAAATGGGGAGACTGGGAAAGCAGAATAAGGAGAATGATCAAGCCAGTCATTTCTTCAAGAAATATTAATCGAGCTCTTCATATAAGCCAGGCAACATACTAGGTTCTGGGGTAAATCAGATGTATTCGATCCCTAGCAAAACATGATTCAATCCATGCTTTGTTTTCTGTTCTTGCCCCTACCCCTTACTCCCTTCCCCTCAGGTGCCATTCTGCAGAGGTGCAATTAAGAGTGGGAGTAAGCCTGGCTAATATGGTGAAATCCCATCTCTACTAAAAATAGAAAAATTATCCGGGCGTGGTGGCACTCACCTGTAATCACAGCTACTTGGGAGGCCAAGGCACAATTGCTTGAGCCCAGGAGAGGAGGCTGCAGTGAGCTGAGATTGCACCACTGCTCTCTAGCCTGGGTGACAGAAGGAGACCCTGTCTCAAATAAATTAAATAAATAAATAAATAAATAAATAAATAATGGGAGTGCATTGCAAAGAATACAACAAGTATCTAGGTTCTCAAGTAATTCAAGGATGGCCTTCGGGGACTTGTACTTCTAGTCAGCTACAATCTCTTCTTCCCACCCTTTTATTTTTTTCTCCCTCTTCTCCCTTTCCTTTTTATCCCACAAGTTAACATTAAAGGCCCCAGCTTATACTTGTTTGCTCATTCTTACGTAGCCTTCTAAGTGTTCTGATTTCTTTTCTCCCGATTACAAAAGTAACACATGTTCATTGTTACACAAAAATAAAATATTGCAGAAATGCATATCCTTTGAAAATATGTCCCTCCGCCCCTCAAAACTCCACATTGACTTTTCTTTTAACTCAAAGAGTAAAAGGCAGAATTTTTCAATGGCCTGTGGATTTGCACCCAACCTTACTTCTCTGACCGCATGTCCTCCAATTCTGTCGTTATTTACTGTTCTCCAGTATCACAGCCTTCCAGCTGGCCTTTGCAACTTCAGGTAAACCTCGGCACAGCTTCTGTATTAGTAGCCCCTGGCTGCCATTACAAAATACCATAGACTGGATGGCTTAAACAACAGTAATTTATTTTATCACAGTTTTAGAGGCTGGAAGTCCAAGATTAAGGTTCTGATCAATTTGGTTTCTGGTGAAGTCTCCCTTCCTGGCTTGCAATCAGCTGCCTACTTGCTATGTCCCCAACATGGCCTTTTTCCATGAGTGCATTGGGAAGACTGGGGACTTGGGAGAGCTCTGTGGTGTCTCTTCTCATAAGAACACTAACCCTATCAGGTAAGACCCTATCCTTATGACCTCATTTAATCTTTATTATTTCCTTATAGGCCCCACCTCCAAATAGAGCCACACAGGGTATTAGGGCTTCAAAATAAAAATTTGGGGAGAACACATTCAATCTACAACTGCTTCCTTCTTCAAGTTGTTGCCTAAGTATCACCTTCCCAAAGAGGCTTTCTCTGGCCTTCTCTTAAAAACACTGATTTATTATTTCTAACAATTCTGTGGGCCAGCTGGGTTCCTGGGGTCATCGAGGGAGGCTGCAGTCATCTGACAGCTGGATTGGGACCCGAGGGTGTAAGATTACCTCACTTGCATGGCTGGAGCCTTGGTGCTGATGTTGGCAGGGCCTTTCTTTTCATGGGTATCCCATTCTTCTATAGTCTAGTCTGGGATTCCTTAAACAAGGGCAACAATTTTCAAAAGTGGAAGCTTCAGTTTATGACCAGACTGGTCAACATAGCCAGACCCAGTCTCTACAAAAAATAAAAATTAGCCAGTCGTGGTGGTGCATGCCTGTAGTCCCAGCCACTTGAGAGGCTGAGGCAGGAAGCTCTCTTGAGCCCAGGAGTTTGAGGCTGCAGTGAGCTTTTATCATGCCATTGCACTCCAGCCTGGGCAACACAGAGAGACCCTATATCTATTTTATTTATTTTTTTTTGGAGATGGAGTCTCACCCTTTGACCCAGGCTGCAGTGCAGTGGCGTGATCTCGGCTCACTATAACCTCTGCCTCCTGAGTTCAAGCGATTCTCCTGCCTCAGGCTCCCTAGCAGCTGGGACTACAGGCATGCGCCACCACGCCTGACTAATTTTTGCATTTTTTAGTAGAGACAGGGTTTCACCATATTGGCCAGGCTCGTCTAAACTCCTGACCTCAAGTGATCCACCCTCCTTGGCCTTCCAAAGTGCTGGTGTTACAGGGATAAGCCACTGTGCCCAGCTGACCCTGTACCTTAAAAAAAAAAAAAAAAAAAAGGTGGAAGCTTCAAGATCTCTCAGGGCCTAGGCTCCTGACTGGCAAGTTAGGAACAGCAGAGTCCATTTCGAGGGTGTGCAGATATAAGAAGGCATGATTTACGAGGGACCACTATTGTAACAATCTGCCCTACCATCGTATTTAAAATTGCATCCTCACTCTTACTTTTTTCTCATAACTTTTTTTCCTTGGCTAACTACAAACTCTATACGAAGAGAGATATTTATTTATTTTTGTTCTCAGATTTACCTCCAACAGCTAGAATAGAACCTGGCCTGTTGTAGGTGCTTAATAAATATCTGTTAAATAACTGAATACATTAATTTGAAAATGCTTTCCAGAATGCATCATTTTAGATCTTTTTGTTTTGTTTTGTTTTTTGTTTTGTTTTTTTTTTTTTTTTGAGACGGAGTCTCGCTCAGTCGCCCAGGCTGGAGTGCAGTGGCCCAATCCCGGCTCACTGCAAGCTCCGCCTCCCGGGTTCACGCCATTCTCCTGCCTCAGCCTCCCAAGCAGCTGGGACTACAAGCGCTCGCCGCCGCCACGCCTGGCTAATTTTTTTGCATTTTTAGTAGAGACGGGGTTTCACCGTGTTAGCCAGGATGGTCTCGATCTCCTGACCTTGTGATCCGCCCGTCTCGGCCTCCCAAAGTGCTGGGATTACAGGCTTGAGCCACCGCGCCCGGCTTCATTTTAGATCTTATACTTTTCTGCATGCTTTTACTGTTAAAAAGCACTTTCTCATAAAAGATCTTGTCTTAATTTTTACAACAACCTTACTAGACAGGCAGGGCAAATATCATTGATCCCACTTTATAAATGAAAAAAACTGAAGGCTAGACAGGGGAATAATTTGCTTAAGGTCATACAGCTGATATGAAGTGAGCTTGTGACTTCACATCCCAGGCTTTCTACTAGCCATCATGCAACCCCAGGAGAAATGCCTTCCCACTCCATTCTGTTTCCCTCCTCAGGGCTTTGTGCTTGGAAAGCTCTGTTAATGGTTTTCATTGGCCGGCTAACTTTGTGCCATGGGGCCAAGAGGAAAAGAAAGCATTTTTCACTTTTCTGATATCTCTTCATGGAGGCCAAAACCTAAAGGTCTCAATGATCCAGAGTCATCAAGACACAACAGGGTGTCAGGACCATTCTTTATGGACCTTGTCCCGGGATTGTGTTGCACTGTTTGCATAAAGTTAAACTTTAAATTTGTGTATTTAACCTATGGTTACCAAGTTGTTCTGGTCTGGATAAACCTTGATCTGAGCCTGCAGCAAGCTGAAAACAATCTCCTTTCAAACTTTGTGCTGCTGTTCCACCTTGAGAAGGTTTGGTTAACAAGTCAATCTTAATATTAAAGAAAAGTGATACCAGACTGGAGAAAATACTCAACACAGTACATTCCAAATGTACTTTGATAATTTTGGTGGTGGTTAGAAGCTCTGGTCCCTTTAAAGAAAGCCCCTTGAGACAGCTTGCAGACTATAGCTAGAAGCAAGTTAGAGATTTGAGAAGTCATTTTCTTTCTTTAAAAAAAAAAAGTTTTTTTAGAGACAAGGTCTTGCTGTGTTGCCCAGGCTGGAGTGCAGTAGTGCAATCATAGCTCATTGCTGCGTCAAACTCCTACTCTCAAGGGATCCTCCCACCTCAGCTTTCCCAATAGCTAGAACTATGGGCATGCAAAAGCATGTCGAGGGGCTAATTTTTTTTTTTTTTTTTTTTGTAGAGACAGGGTCTTGCTATGTTGCTCAGACTGGTCTCAAACTGCTGGCCTAAAGCGATCCTTCTGCCTCTGCCTCCCAAAGCTCTGGGATTATAGGTGTGGGTTACCGCATCAAGCCAAATAAGTCATTTTCTAAAATAAAAAGTTTTATCCTTTCTCCCTCATTCTTTCTCTTGTCACAGTGTTTTTAATTGGTTATCAAATATCATTCTAAGTAAAGAAAAAATTTTAAATTATTAGCATACATTTTACCACTCATCTGTATGTTGTACAATGTTCTTTTAAAGTGCAAATATGGCCAGGCACAGTGGCTCACACCTGTAATCCCAGCACTTTGGGAGGCCGAGGCGGGTGGATTGCAAGGTCGGGAGTTTGAGACCAGCATGGCCAACATGGTGAAACCCCATTTCTACTAAAAATACAAAAAAAATTTGCCGTGCGTGATGGTGGGCGCCTGTAATCCCAGCTACTCAGGAGGCTGAGGCAGGAGAATCGCTTGAACCCGGGAGGTTCAAGTGAAGGTGAGAAAGAGAAATCAAGAATGTCAACTAGATTTATGTTTTCATCAACACATACCAGGTGACACCATTTCCTGAGAAGCAAAACAACAACAAAAATAACAACTTGTATTTCAGACAAATGGAAAAGGAAAAATTATGAAGAATAACTTAACTTCTAAACCATACATTTGTATGTATGCTGTTACAAATTTCATTTAGAATCTGACGTTAAAATGAAGAGAGAAGGGCAAATGCATCTAAGACTTTAGAATATTTTTGGTAACAATGTGTTGGTAAAAAAAGGATATCTGGATAAGCGATGTAACTACTCTAGTAAATGATGTTTTACATTATAATGCAAGTTAAATAGACTATTTTGCCTATGCCTGGAATGTTCCAGTGGAGGTAGATGATTTCTTAGAATAGGGATGAGTGGAAAGTTAGGGTATTTCTGAAGACCCACTAGTAACATAGCAGTGTTTCTCCCTCAGAGATTGTTCCCTTTTTGATTCCTATGAATAATTCTGTCATTTGCAGGAGTTTAAGAAAAAGTTACATTTTTTTTTTTCCAGCTATGCCTCTGACACATTTTTCTGGCACCGTTTATAAGCTCAAATTTCCAGTTGAAAGGATGGTTAAGATTGAATTACTCTTCAAATTCCTTTTTCCTTTCAGAGTTGTTTTTCCTTGAAGAAATCTCTTTGTCACTATCAAGGTTAAGTGAAGTCACTATTGAAGGAAAGAACAGAAGGAATTTGGAATGTTTTTCCATTAACTTCTGAACCACAATGACCTATTCCTTGAGAATCTACAGTAGGGCTTAGGGTCTTTCGGATAAGTCATTTTGGAGAAATGTTTTCTTCTTTTGCTGTTAGGTTGACATGGCAAAAGAAATAATATTATTTGTGTTAACCTTTGTTCTAGTATGTTATTGCTCAAAGCAAGGTTGTAGAAACCATGAGAATTTTACCTAAATGATACAAAATTACATTTTCACCACCCTGTACTGCACATGGCAGATATTTAGTAGGCATTAGTTGAATTACAAATTCCAAGAATCTGCTAGAAATCGTAGATTGGTTCCTTTCATCTTGCAGATAGTGAGATGCAAGAAGAGGATTTGAAAGCTTTTAGCTCCTAGGCAAAAAGTCACATGTTGTTTAGAAATCTCACGATTTCCTCTGAAACTGATGACATCAGTTTTTTAAGGATACTTTATAGAGCAAGGCCCTGAATCTGAAACCACCTTTGCAGAGATTATGACAGTGAGACACGTCTAGCATGGCTGACTCCATCTTGCTTCTAGCCTCACAGCCTGGCTGTCTTTCCTCATTGCTGGGCATAGAACAAGCTAACCATGGGAGGAAATTAGTCATAGTTTAACTTTTTTTTTTTTTTCAATTAAATAGGGATGAAGTCTTGCTATGTTGCCCAGGCTGGTCTCAAGCTCCTGGTCTCAAGCCATACTCCCATCCTGGCCTCCCAAAGTGCTGGGATTACAGGCATGAGCCACCACTCCCAACCTGTAGTTTAACTTTAAAGCAAGATGATAATAGTCCTTTTCCAAAAGTAATCTCCTCTTTGTTAAGGGACTGAAACCACCTTTGTAAGACTACAAGAGAGACCACAAGATTAAGATTATGGGAGGGGCCTGAACTCTGCTAAACTACAGGCATATTTTATAAAATCCTTACTGATCAGGAGTCATGTGGTCAGAGTTCACGAGATTTGTGACTTCCTCAATTGCTCCTGTAGCTAACATCACTAATGTAGAACCTGAAATTGGTCTTTTGAGATACTTTTCAGATTTTTGCATTCTAGCAACTGATTGACCCCACCCAGACCTGAGGCTCAGGATTCAGCCAGTCCTGTGGCCCCACCCGGAGGCTGACTCAGTGCACAGAATTGTTTTCCACACCCCTGTGATTTCATTCCTAACCTATCAACAGCAACCCTTCCCTTGCTCACTGCCCACCAAATTATCCATAAAAACCCTGGCCTCTGAGTTGCTGGGGAGACTGATTTGAGTAATAATTTCAGTTCTGCCTGGCTGACCTTGTGTTAATTAAACTCTTTACTGCAATAATACTGTCTCAGTGAATTGCATTTACCTGTGCAGTGGGTAAGAACCTGTTAGGCAATTACAAATCCATAAACATAGCCTTTATAATTATCTTGCTAATTCTATATGCAAACTTCTTTAAAATTTTCTAAAATTATTTATTGTTTTTATTTTACTTTATTTTAGAGAAAGGATCTTGTTCTGTCACCCAAGCTGGAGTACAGTGGTGTGATCATAGCTCAAGTGTAACCTTGAATTCCTGGACTCAAGTGATCCTCCTGCCTCAGCCTCCTGAGGAGCTGGGACTGCCACCACACCTAGCTAATTTCTTTCTTTCTATGTTTTTTAGAAAAAACAGGGTCTTGCTATGTTGCATAGGCTGGTTTTGAATTCCTGGCTTCAAGCAATCCTCTTACTTCAGCCTCCCAAAGTGCTGGATTTACAGGCATGTGAGCCACCCTACTCCAGTTACATGTAAACTTTCAAGTTTCTATTTAGTTTCCTTGGCAGGATAAAGGAGATCTTCCCCACCCGCACTCCATCTAGGGAGAGTTTTTAGGATCAAGAAACTCTATGGTAGGAAGTAAACAAACATTCTCAGCTGAGAGACTTTTGTACTGAAAAGGTCCAGGAAGACAACAAAAACTCCTTTACCACAATAATATAATAGGGTGAAGTGAAAAACATATTAATAAGCTGGAAAAAAAAAAACCCAGACATGGGGCTGGAGTACATGCCTGTCACCCCAGCTACTCAGGAGGCTGAGGCAGGAGAATCACTTGAGCCCACTAGTTGGAGGACAGTCTGGGCAAAATAATGAGATTTCGGGCCCAAAAATTTAAAAAGCCTGAAAAATACTTTGCTTCTGTGCTACTGACCTCCATTGTCTTTGAAAGGTGAGCAATACTGATTATGGGAAAATATTTGTCCTTAGGTATTTCAGGAGGAAATTGGCCCCAGTCATCAGCCCTCACTGCCCAAGGGGGAAAGGCATTTCAAGAAGTTCCACTACAAGGCTAGCCACATTCCTCCCATTTTAGAGCTGGCAGAAGGATAAGCCAAGGGAATCTGCCTTTAACACTCAGCAGAAGCCCAAGGCATTAATGTTTGCATTTAATAAGAAGAGACAGCAGCAACTAGGACCACTTTCTCTTGTGGAGAATGGGACAGAACGGGACAGATTTCTGGGGCAAAGGGATGGGATCATTAGAAAAGGAATCTCAGGCTGGGCGCGGTGGCTCAAGCCTGTAATCCCAGCACTTTGGGAGGCCAAGACGGGCGGATCACGAGGTCAGGAGATCGAGACCATCCTGGCTAATATGGTGAAACCCCGTCTCCACCAAAAAATACAAAAAACTAGCCGGGCAAGGTGGCGGGCGCCTGTAGTCCCAGCTACTCGGGAGGCTGAGGCAGGAGAATGGCGTGAACCCGGGAGGCGGAGCTTGCAGTGAGCTGAGATCCAGCCACTGCACTCCAGCCTGGGCGACAGAGCGAGACTCTGTCTCAAAAAAAAAAAGAAAGAAAGAAAAGAAAAGGAATCTGAGAGGGAAGATCGAAGTGTAGGACAGCAGAAACCTGGGGAGGCAGAGAGCAAGGTAACAGCCATTTGGGATATCTTGTAAAGGTCTAAATTGTGAGTCCTTGTCCTGTCTGCTCACTTCCTTTCTTCCTATGGTAGTAGGGAGCAGGTTACTCAGAGAGGGTTATAACTGTTGGTCCTCCTCTTCTGAGTGGTTTTGCAATGCTTATCTACATTTTTTGGGGAAAAAAATTAGTGTCCAGAGGGTGTTTGAGCTTGGGAAAATGGATGTGTATGTGTATGAGAAACAAATATCCTGATCACTTGGTGGTCCCTGGCAGAGATGGGTCCGAGAGGGATACAGGCCAGACTCTCCCCCATAAGTAAGATAAGGAGGAGTTACTGGTTTGGGGGCTCAAAACAATGCCCTAAAGTATGATGCTTTGGCATGCCGAGTACTTTGAACTGAAGGAGATTACAAGGGCCTCAGAAGCACCATATTTCTGACCTTCTCCCACCCCCCTATCTCCAGACTCTCTTTCTCCCCTGAAGCAGCTCATAAAACTAGAATATGTCTTCCTCAAGATAGATCATAGAAATTCTAACTCCTCTCCCCTGAAGCAGGCCATAAAACCTAGAAATGTCACTCTCTGACATTCTCCCCTCTTCCCTGAAGACCTTCATGTGACAAGTGTCTTGTCTGATACCCAGAGAAAGAAATGCTACATAGAGGGCCAAGAAGCAGCAGAACAGACAGGCCTTGCTGCATTCCCCTCAGTTGATTTCTATTATGACAGCATATCCTTGTTGTCCATTCTTATTTCTACATGACTGTCCCTTTTGTCAGTAAACCTAAGCATAAGAACAACCAGCTTTTCCTGGGTCTTTGGGTCCTCATTTCTGAAGTCTCCCATGTCATTTAAAACTTTGTTAAATAAATGTATCACGCTTTTCTCTTGCTAACTTGTCTTTTGTTATAGAAGTGTCTGCCATGACCATTGTGATGAGTGACGAAGGAGTATCATACCTGTTTGCCCCTCCACAGGCTAGCAGATGAGCCACTAATCATAGGAAACAAGCTATCTGCTTTGCCTTGATTAAATCTGGAAAACTAGCAAAACTCGTCCACATAGCAGAATAGGAAGGCATTTCTGACACACCTGGGTCACATGAGATTTAATTGTTTTTATTAGAAGGCCTTTTGTGAGGACTTGCAAGCAGTGGGGAAATTATGTACCCGACTACTATTTCTTTCACAAATGCTAATTAAATGCCTTTAGGTGGCAGACTTCTTTTTTTTTTTTTCTTTTTTTCTTGAGACAGAGTCTCCCTCTGTTGCCCAGGCTGAAGTGCAGTGGCGAGATCTCTGCTCACTGCAAACTCTGCCTCCTGGGTTCAAGTGATTCTCCTGCCTCAGCTTCCTGAGTAGCTGGGATTACAGGCAGGTGTCACCACACCTGGCTAAGTTTTGTATTTTTAGTAGAGACGGGGTTTCACCATGTTGGTCAGGCTGGTAGGTGGCAGACTCTGTGTCAGGTTCCAGGCAAATTAATTGTTTTTGGTCTCTAACCTTAAAGATCTCATAATCTACTGAGGAAGACAACCATGAAGAGATAATTCAATTTAATTCAATTGGATTGAAGACAAGACTAAGAAACAAAAATTGGTCAACATAGTGAGACCCCGTCTCTACAAAAACTAAAAATAAAAATGAGCCAGGCACAACAGTATGCACCTGTAGCCCCAGCTATTTGGTAAGCAGAGGCAGGAGGATTGCTTGAGCCCAGGAGTTTGAGACTAGCCTTAGCAACATAGTGAGACCCTGTCTCTACAAAAAATTTAGCCAGCTATGGCGGCATGCATCTTTAGCCCCAGCTACTCAGGAGATTGAGGCAGGAGGATTGCTTGGGCCCAGGAGGTTGAGGCTGTAATCTGCATGATCAGGCCACTGCACTCCAGCCTGGGTGACAGGGTGAGAGCTGTCTAAAGAAAAAAAAGAAATGAGATGAGTTAGTCCACCTAAGAGATGACAGAGATCTGAACTGATGCAGTGGCAGGAAAGATTCAATGGGACAGGCAGGCTGAGAGATATTTCTAAGTAGATGCAAATGGATTTCATAGGTAATTGGACACTGTAGAATGGGAGGGTGCAGTGTGGGGTAAGAAGTTCTTGGACTCCTGTTGGGTAATTCAGACCTCACTTATTTAAAATAATAATAATAAACTTGAAGTTTAAACATCGATATTGCCAAAGTGAAAAGAAACATCTGAGAAGGCAGTCTAACTTGCTTTTGTTGTCTACTGCTGCACGTGGTCATGTTTGATTCAACTGCCAGTTAAAGGATTTTGAACCTGGGCCCTTCTTGTGGGTTCCAAGGCAAGCCACAGCATGGCACTTACATCCGAGGAGTGTCAAAGCTGTCCCTGGATGTCACACCCTAGGCTATCACAACCAAAGAGAAGACTCAGCACAGTTCGGGTGAGCCAAGGGTCAGGGAGAGACTGCAGCCATGACACCAGGGCTTTGAGTATTCTGTGTCATGAATGAGGGTGTTGTTTTGCCTTTTTGGATGAGTACATGTGTGTTTTGGACAGTTTGTAGATTCTGGCAATCCTAGAAAGGGTGGGGCAGGGGACTCACCTCAGAAAAGGGAAAAGAACAAAGAGTAGGCAGAATAACTTGTCCAACACTAACAGCAAATACACCATTTTCCTCCTGCAAAAATGAAACAAATGTCAAGATGAGGAAGACACTGATCAGTAGCACAGTGAAGCGGTTGAAGAGTGTGGGCTGCAGAGTGAGACTAGCTGAATTCGTCCTTAGCCTTGAGATCCTGGACTGATTACCCAAGCTGTCTGAATCCTAACAAGAGCCTCGGACATAGTAAGTGGTTGGCAAATATTAGCTTATACTATTCTAAGTAATTTTGGGCAGGAGAGAGAAATCAGACAATTTTTCTAACCCTGAACGGGAAGCTGGGAAAAAATAGCTTTCAAAACAACACTGCAATAAAATTCCAAAAGCATAAGCAACTAAAGAAAAAAAAAGTAGCTCAATTGGATATCTTCAAAATTAAAAACTTTGTGCTTTAAAGGATATCATTAAGAAAGTGAAAAGACAACCCATAAAATGAGAGAAAAATTGTGCAAATCATTATATCTAACAAGAGGCTTGTGTCTAAAACATATAAAGAACTCTGGCCCAGCGCAGTGACTCACACCTGTAATCCCAGCACTTTGGGAGGCTGAGGCCAGCGAATTGCTTGAGCCCAGGACTTTGAGAACAGACTATATTCGTATATTGTATCCTGTAATTGTATTGTATTGTATTGTATTCACATGGTGAGACCTCATCTCTATAAAAATTACAAAGACTAGCCAGGCATGGTAATGTACACCAGTAGTCCCAGCTACTCAGGAGGATGAGATAGGAGGATTTATTGAGCCTGGGAGGTCAAGGCTGCGGCATTCCAGCTTGAGTAACAGAGAGAGACCCTGTCCCAAAACAACAACAATAAAAAACAAAACAAAACCCAAAAGAAAAAAAAAGAACTCTTATGATTCTATTATAAAAAATGCACATAACCCAATTTTAAAATAGGCAAAGGACCTGAACAAACATTTCTCCAAAGAAGATACATAAACAACCAATAAACACAAGAAAAGATGCTCAACATCTTTAGTCACCACAGAAATGCAAATCAAAATCTTCACATACACTAGGATAACTATGATCAAAATAACAAATGATAAAAAGTGTTGGTGCCGGGCGCAGTGGCTCACGCCTGTAATCCCAGCACTTTGGGAGGCTGAGGTGGGTGGATCACGAGGTCAAGAGATCCAGACCAGCCTGGCCAAAGGTGAAACCCCATCTCTACTGAAAATACAAAAATTAGCTGGGTGTGGTGGCACACGCCTGTAATCCCAGCTACTCAGGAGGCTGAGGCAGGAGAATCGCTTGAACCCAGGAGGCAGAGGTTGCAGTGAGCCAAGATCGCACCACTGCACTCCAGCCTGGCAACAGAGTGAGACTCTGTCTCAAAAAAAAAAAAAAAAAAAAGTGTTGGTAAGGATGTGGAGAAGAAATTGGAACCTTTACACTCTGCTGATAGGAATGTGAAATGGTGCAGCCAAAAACAGTCTGGCAGTTCCTGAAAGGTTTAAAATAAATTTACCACATGACCCAGAAATTCTACTTCTATGTATATACCTAAGAGAAAGGAAAGCATATGTTCACATAAACATTGTACATGAATTTCATAGCTGCATTATACATAACAGCCAAAAAGCAGAAACAACCCAAATGTTCATCAACTGATGAACAGATCAACAAATTGTGGGATAGCCATACGGTGAAATATCATTTGGCAGTAAAAATAAATGAAGCACTGATATGTGCTGCAACATGGGTGAACCTCAAACACTTTATACTTAGTGAAAGAAGCTGATAGAGACAGGAAAAAACAAAGTGTTTTTCCTACTTTCACACACTACTCGACAGGAACTTCTGACACACTACTCGACAGGAACTTCTGACACCAGTAGGGGGGATTCTCCACACACCACACAGTTCTTTTGCAGATACTAACTGGGTGTCCTACAATTTCACTCTATCCTGACACTGTCTACCTGGACTTAGCATCAGATCCCACAGGTTGAAGGCTCATTCCCACAAGACTGCCTCCCACTTCTGATACCAATTGCAATTTCTTACTGGCTATAAATCAGGGTTCCCATTTGCTAGACTGGTTCACAGAACTCAGGGAAACACCTGAAACATTTACCCATTTATTATAAAGGATATTACAAAAGATTCAGATTGACAGAAAGATGGAAGAGATACATAGGGCAAGGTATGGGTGAGGGGACACAGATCTTCCATCCCCTTTTTGGGTGTGCCACCCCCCAGATACCTCCACATGTTCAGCAATCCAGTTTTTGGGGACTTTTATGGAGGCCTCATTATGTAGGCATGATTGATTACATCACTGGCCATTTGTGATCAACTTAACCTTCAGCCCCTCTCCCTTCCTCAGAGGTTGGAGGATTTGAAAGCTCACACCCTCTAAAGACATGGTTGGGTTGGTTTCCTTGGCAATTAGCCCCACCCACCCCTACAATCTTGAGGCTATCTAGGAGATTCCAGCCACTAGTCATCTCATTAGCATACAAAAGCTACTCTCTTCTCTCCAGAGACTACCAGGGTTTCAGGAGCTGTAGTGCCAGGAACCAAGGACAGAGATCAAATATATGTTTCTTACTGTATTACAATATTGTAGAAACCAAACACAAAAGACCACCTTTTGTGTAATTCTATTTATATGAAATGTCCAAGTAGACAAATATAGAGAGACAGAAAGTAGACTAGTGGCTGCCAGTGACTGGCGGCATTGAAGAGGAATGAGGAGTGAATGAGTATGGAGTTTCTTTGCGGAGTAATGAAAATATTATAAAATATAATAATGAGTATAGAGTCTCTTAGGGTAATGAAAATATTCTAAAATCAATTGTTGCGATGGTTGCATAATTGTGAATATACTAAAATCTATTGATTTGTACATTGTAAATGGGTAAACTTTATTTTAATACAACTATGGGATAAAGTATACAAATACAATGATTTGTACACTGTAATGGGTGAACTATACCTCAAAATTTCAATAAAGCTAGTCTTTGTTTGTTTGTTTTTGTTTTTTTTTTTTTTTGCACTAGAAGAAGGAGACATCAGTATGTTAAGAAAGCAGAGTAATTTTCCTGGTTAAGATATATCATATGGTCAGTATGTTTCAGATGAATGAATCAGCATGAAATGAAAAATGTCTAGTGGGTACGCCAAGGATTTCCATTCATGGTCTTGGACGTTCTACCTTTGAATTAATGACCCAAAGAAGTCCATTGCTCCACCAGATCCACTCTCTACCCTGCTCTCTGTAGGGAGGCTGGCTTATAGGAACCACTCCAATAGGCTCCTGTGGCTTACAGCTGGGTCTGGTCACAGGGAGCTCCAGCAGGAGATGCAATGGATGGAGGACATCCCCTCCCTGTAGTCCAGCCTATGACTCCCTCATTATGAGAGACAAGAAGGCTGCTTTGCCTCGATCCTCACTCTTCTTGTCAGCTTCTCTAAAGTTGCTGGCCCTGGACAACCCCTTGTGGTTTCCTGGTACCCCAGTCAGTTTCCTGTTGGAACACTAACCAAAACACTGCCAATGCATAAGTGACGTAAAGCAGGATCCAAAGTACCTGGACTGAGAACAATAGGATGATTCTGACAAGAGGATATTTAATGAAAAGTATAGATGAAGATGTGGTTACTACAGTATTTGAAGCTTTGATTATTGACTGTGAATCAAGAGTTCGGACAATGCACTCCCTCCAAAATAAAATTCTAACTTGATACCATCCCAAATAGAAAAGTGTTTGCATTCTCTTCCTGTGGTTAGACCACTCTTAGAGTACTGTGTTCAGCTATAAATAACACATTAAAAAGTTATCTGTGTCAAATTACTGTAGATTTTAATGCATCCATTTTACTTCCAGCTCTATCTCTTGGGTACTCAAACATGAGCAAATGGGGGCTATGAAATCAGATAATTTGATAGGTAGACATGAAGCTATTTTAAAAATTGCCTTTCCCTTCCAATTCTTGAGACACTGTTTTTGAATCAAATTGTCACTTCCATTACAGTAAATTATTTCCCAAGGGACTTCTGGAATCTTTATACACATAGACTTAGTGATTCACCCCACCGTCTTGAAATAAACCCAAACCTATGCACACATTTTAGACTGAAGCCTGATGCACATGAAAGAACTATCCAGCCGGGCGCGGTGGCTCAAGCCTGTAATCCCAGCACTTTGGGAGGCCGAGATGGGCGGATCACGAGGTCAGGAGATCGAGACCATCCTGGCTAACACGGTGAAACCCCGTCTCTACTAAAAAATACAAAAAACTAGCCGGGCGACGTGGCGAGCGCCTGTAGTCCCAGCTACTTGGGAGGCTGAGGCAGGAGAATGGCGTAAACCCAGGAGGCGGAGCTTGCAGTGAGCTGAGATCTGGCCATTGCACTCCAGCCTGGGCAGCAGAGCGAGACTCCATCTCAAAAAAAAAAAAAAAAAGAACTATCCAATAAATAGAGTACATCAGAAATTGTTTCTTATAGGCCTAGTTTTAAGCGTATGGCAAAATTCAAGTTGAGATCAAATAAACAATATCTGAATGTTCATGCTCGAAGTGCCTTTAATGTCATTTAATCCAAGTCTCTGGTTTTATAAGTGGGAAGAATGAGGCCCAGAGAGGCTGTCTTGCTTAAATTCACCAAGCTAATTGGCGGTAGAATCTAGACAAAAATCTCAGTTTTTCTGTATCTATTCACTGTGCTACATTGCCTCCCTAATAAAATCACGCTTCTAAACACCAATTTGGAGGCGACTTGGCAAGTCTTACTATTTTCTCAATGTTTGCTGGCTATCTACAGTGTGATAAGGCACTACCACATTTCTAAGACATTTATGTACCTTATTTGAAGCTGAAAAACATAGTATTTGTAATGTTTGAGAGACTTTTAAAAAGTTTTCTTGATTTTTCTTACCTATTCATTGCAAAAACATTTATTGAGAAGCTATTATGTGCTAGGTAATATCCTAAGTACTAAGCAGTGAACAAAGATTAAAAAAAAAAAAAATTCCTTGGCCAGGCACGGTGGCTCACAAGTGTAATCCCAGCATTTTGGGAGACTGGGGTGGGTGGATCATGAGGTCAGGAGCTTGAGACCAGCCTGGTCAACATAGTGAAACCCCATCTCTACTAAAAAAAAACTACAAAGGAATTAGCCGGGCATGGTGGCAGGCACCTGTAATCCCAGCTACTTGGGAGGCTGAGGTAAGGAGAATCACTTGAACCTGGGAGGCGGAGGTTGCAGTGAGCTGAAATCACACCACTGCACTCCAGCCTGGGCAACAGTGTAAGACTCTGTCTCAAAAAAAAAAAAAAAAACCTTGCCTTGTAATTCTCATGTATATATTTGGGGTAGACTTCAAGGGAATTGAGAGAATTCTTGCCCTACTTTTTGTGATAGCCAGCATCTAAGGTGGCCTCCAGTGATCCTTGCCTCCTGGCGACCACATCCTGGTATAATGCCCTCCCATGCCGCCCATGCATTCTGGATAAGCAACAGAATACTGTAGAAGTGACAGTATGTGACTTTGAGTTTTAGTCATAAAAAGCACTGCAGCTGTCTTTGCCGTTCTTGCCTCACTTCCTCAGGGAAAAGGACCCTCAAACAGCCCTACAGAGGCCACAAGGTGGGAGGAACTGGGATCTCCTGTTAGCAGTCAGCACTCTCCAGCATGTGCATGAGTTGTCCTCCAGCCTCTGTTAAGCCTTCAGATGACCGCAGCCCTAGCTAACATCTTGACTGCAGCCTCATGAGAAACTCCAAGCGAAAACTATCAGCTAGGTTGTTTCATAATTCCTTAACCTCAGCGACTATGAGAAATAGTAACATCCATTACTCTTTTTCTTTCTTTTCTTTTTTTTTTGGGAGTCAGAGCCTCACTCTGTCACCCAGGCTAGAGTGCAGTGGTGCAATCTCGTCTCACTGCAGCCTCTGCCTCCCAGTTTCAAGTGATTCTTCTGTCTCACCCTCCTGATTAGCTGGGATAACAGGCACATGCTACCACACCCAGCTAATTTTTGTATTTTCAGTAATGACTGGGTTTTACCATGTGGGCCAGGCTGGTCTCGAACTCCTGACCTCAAATGATCCACCCACCTTGGCCTCCCAAAGTATTGGGATTACAGGCGTGAGCCACCATACCCAGCTGTCCATCATTCTTTTACACCACTAAGATTTAGGGTAATTTGTTATGTAGCAGTAGATAATTGACATACCCCCTGAGTTTTAGGAAGGTTCCCTACCGAAGAACCATCTGAGAAGCACCTGAATATTAAAAATGGAAAAGGAAGCAACATTTTCCAGCACTTATGAGTTACAAGAAAAAAGAATCAACTCAGTGGAAAATTTACATAAAGACCTTGGATGTTTCAAACCCGTCATTTCTAATCAAGAGTTCTATGTTTTTGGTGCCATCAGAAATTTGGGGTTTTAAAATATGAGTAGGAAAAGTATAATGGTGGCAGACGCCTGTAGTCCCAGCTGCTCGGGAGGCTGAGGCAGGAGAATGGCGTGAACCCAGGAGGCGGAGCTTGCAGTGAGCCGAGATCATGCCACTGTACTCCAGCCTGTGCGACAGAGGGAGACTCCATCTGAAAAAAAAAAAAAAGTGGTACACATTTATTACATTGGAGAGAGGAAGAGACCCACAGGTGAGGAAAAGGCAATCTTCCCAACTCTAATAAAGAAAGCTACTGAAATTAACCTAGGGTGGTTAAATTCAGCAGTGGGCCATGGCAACAGAAAACATTGCAAAAAGTACAACAACTCAGCAAGACTATTTGCCAATAATTTATTTTCATCAAGAAAAGAAAAACATATCCTTGGTAACCTGCCAATTCTCAACAAGCGAATTCACGTCAAGTCTTTTTCTGGGAAAAGAGATAATTAAATCTTTCTGAAATCTTTGCTCCCTAACTACAGTGGTCATTAGGGCTGTTCACAAACATTCTTGTTCTCTTTCCTTCCTGACATATGGTGGATTGTAATTTCCCCCATACTTGGAGGCACTGCCATGTGACTTGGCTAATGAAATGTATGTGGAAGCTGTAAAAGTCAGGATGCTTCACCATCTTATCTTTTTGCTGTCATGGCAACCAGCAATATTCCCATAGTGGTCACTCTGTCAGCCCCAGGTCTGGAGTAAGGATGACAATGGTGTGGAATAAAGCTTCTAGCAGACAATGATAGAGAGTATAATGAATAAGAACTATATCTTCAAATTTAAGTCACTGAAATTTTGGATTTACTTGTAACTGCAGGTAACCCAGCCTCGCTTGGCTGAAATACTGCTAAATAACAGAAGTTCATGTTCATTAGTCCTGTTTCTTCAGATGCTGGATTAGCAGC
This sequence comes from Piliocolobus tephrosceles, assembly GCF_002776525.5. NCBI lineage: Eukaryota > Metazoa > Chordata > Mammalia > Primates > Cercopithecidae > Piliocolobus > Piliocolobus tephrosceles. The sequence continues at coordinate 132,264,339 of NC_045434.1, read as the reverse complement.
TGTTGGGGCTCAGAAATGGCTACCCCAAAATATGGTGCTTTGACATGCTGAATGGAGGAAGCAGCCTCAAGTTCTCTCTGACCTCCCTGCACCCTGTCTCTCAATCCTCTGTCTCTCCCAAAGCACAGGATGAAGTTGTTCTCTAAAGTTACCTTATCTGCCTACAGTCCAGACCTGCCAAGGGAAAAAACAAATCCCTCTCATCCGTTCCGAGTTTTAATTAACTAAACTCACATCACAGGAAGAAAGACGAGTCTGTTGACCTGGCATGGTGGCTCACGTCTGTAATCCCAGCACTTTGGGAGGCCAAGGCGGGTGGATCATGAGGTCAGGAGTTCAAGACCAGCCTGGCCAAGATGGTAAAACCCTGTCTCTACTAAAATAAAAACACAAGAAAGTTAGCTGGGCGTGGTGGTGGGCGCTTGTAATCCCAGCTATTCGGGAGGCTGTGGCAAAGAATTGCTTGAACCCACGAGGCGGAGGTTGCAGTGAGCCGAGATCACACCATTGCACTCCAGCCTGGGTGACAGAGCGAGACCCCGTCTCAAAAAAAAAAAAAAACAAAAAAAAACGACAAGTCTGTCAACAAACCTAGACAGCCTTTTGTCACAAAACATTGTCTGCTTTGTGGGCCCAACAGGCTTTGTCTCAGGCCATTATATGTTCTTGGAGCACATTTAAATTCCCCGAAAAATCATTTACCAACCCCCTTACATCACCCATACTTCCCCATCTCCCTTTCTTCTAAGAAAAGAGGCATAAAAACATCTAGACCCCAATTAATGGAGAGAGAGGGGATAATATCTGGGATTTTCCTCCATGCGCTTTAATACATTTATATGCCTTTCCTCCTATTAATCTGCCTTTCGTCAGTTGATTTTCAGCGAACCTTTAGGGGGCAAAAGGGAAGTTTTCCTTTGGCTGCTACACAGCTCTGAACTGATGAGGAAGAGCTACTGTGTGTAAGAGTCTGCCTACGAGCCTGGTGCCTTCCATCCTATATCTCAGTTCAATTCCACAGTAAAACAGAAAGGCAGGTATTATTGAACTCATTTCACCTATAAAGAAACTGAGAAGCGAAGTGACTTGCCCCAGCTCACTGGCAAGCAGCAGAGCTAAGACAGGAAGCCGGGTTTTCTGTGTATAAAACGCAAGCAGAGTCACTATGCTGTACTGAGGCCTCCTATTACTGATTATGAACCAAGGTAATTTTATCCTACTTGATAACTCAGATGTCACCTCCTCCTGAATTAGTCACTTTTATGTGCTCCTCTTGTCTCTCTTCTTTTCTATTTTCTCCAAGAACTGAGCTGTGGGAAGCTTACCCTCATCATATTCCCTTACTTTGAGATAACTGCAATTCTCTCACTTAATGGGAAGGAAAGAAATACTTGGAATATGGCCCCTGAAAGGTATGTTAAGCATTTTATATACATTGCAATCTTGTTTAGTCTTTATACATACTCATAACAGAAGTATTATAGATCTATTTTAAAAGTGAGGAAACTGAAAGAAGGAAAAACTGAGAAACTGAAGCCGTGGCAGGTTACGTACATTGTCTAAGGCAGAGGCCGGGTGTGGTGGCTCACGCCTGTAAACCCAACACTTTGGGAGGCCAAAACGGGCAGATCACCTGAGGTCGGGAGTTGGAGACCAACCTGACCAACATGGAGAAACCCCATCTCTACTAAAAATATAAAATCAGCTGGGCGTGGTGGCGCATGCCTGTAATCTAGCTACTTGGGAGGCTGAGGCAGGAGAATCGGGAACTTTCTCGGGAGGCAGAGGTTGTGGTGAGCCAAGATGGTGCCATTGCACTCCAGCCTGGGCAACGAGAGTGAAACTCCATCTCAAAAACAAAATTGTCTAAGGTTGGGTGAAGTTCAAGCCTGTGTCCACCTGAATCCAAACTCCTTCTCCTTTACAGTTCCTCTTCCCACAGTAGTATTTGCTGTGTCTCAATTCTTTTTTTTTTTTTTGGTTGGGGGTGGCGGACAGGGTCTCACTTTGTTGCCCAGGCTGGAGTGCAGGGATGTGTTCACCGTTCACTGCAGCCTTGAATTTCTGGGCTCAAGCTATCCTCCCACCTCAGTTTCTGGAGTAGCTAGGACTACAGGTGTGTGCCACCACACCCAGCTAATTATTTTAATGTTTTACTTTTTGTAGAGATGGGGCCTTGCTTTGTTGCCTAGGCTGGTCTCTAACTCCTGGCATCAAATAATCCTCCTGCTTCAGCGTCCCAAAATGCTGGGATTACAGATGTGATCCCAGCATCCATGCCTGGCCCTGCTTTCAGTTCTATTAGCACTTGGAATTCCCTCACCTCTATGATGGCACTCAAAGAAATGGGCCTAAACTATGGCATTTGGACATTCGCGAGCGGGCTCTACTAGCATTTAGTGAACTGAAACCAGGGAGGAGAGACACGCTGCCATAGTGAGACATCCTATGCAACAAAGAATTTTCTGTCATCATACGGGATCTTCTAATGTCCCAACAGAAAAAGGTTCATGCATGTGGAAAACCTGTTTATTTTCCAAGCCTAAGGTCTAATTTCATTTTACATACAAATATGAACCATTTAGGAATGCGATCACCAGCTAAACAAAGGGAAGATTGTACTGTGTTTTGTTGGGACTTTTTCAAGAAATGATCACTGCTTCAGAAAAGATATCACCTATTGCAATGCTGCTCATGGTATGTGACTCACTATAACGCCACCCCTGTATCAGTCTGCAATTGTAGCTGTCAGGTGTAAATACGTAGCATAGAAGCTTTGCCACATCTTTCAATAGACTTAGAATTGACCTCACTGAATTTTATGACTAAAGATCTTTTAAAAATATTTCATATTATTACCACCCTACATTGGAACACATTTAGCAGTTTGATAAGAAATCCATAATATGAAAATAATGAGATGGAAGGATTTTTATTTATTTTTGTGTTATTTAGATGCTGCCCCCAGAGCTGTGCCACATAACCTCCATGTAACACCTAATTCTTTTCTTTTCTTTCTTTCTTTCTTTTTTTTTTTTTTTTTTTGAGACAGCTTTGATCTTGTTGCCCAGACTGGAGTGCAATGGCACTATCTCCGCTCACCACAACCTCTGCCTCCCGGGTTTAAGCGATTCTTCTGCCTCAGCCTCCTGAGTAGCTGGGATTACAGGCATGTGCTAATTTTGTATTTGTAGTAGAGATGGGGTTTCTCCATGTTGGTTAGGCTGTTCTCAAACTCCTGACCTCAGGTGATCCGCCTGCTTTGGCCTCCCAGAGGGCTGGGATTACAAGTGTGAGCCACCGCGACTGGCCACTATTTCTTTACGCAGTTTATCATCGAGTTCCTGTTGTCCATCCAAGAGCATGGTCCCCCAGATCATTTTAAGTACTGGTGCCTAACCAGATGCCACAAAGCACAGAGGGATTTCAAGAAAAGAGACACTACTCTGTCCCATGAAGTAGCATATATATGTACATATAGAGAGACCCTAGGTTTATGACAAGACACAACTCAACTGTGGATATCAGAGTCCTCATGTTTTCAACTTTGACGTTGTAATTTGTTTTGCATGTTATCCCTACTCCAATTAAATTGACACTTTTTCCATTCTCACATGAATAAATTTAAATTTCTCTATACTATATTTTATTCTAGTGTAGCCCACATTCTTGATCTTTCATTTTCTTATTTCTTGTATAGATATTCTTACTTATATCCTAACATTATAAGAAAGTGTAAGCAGGCTGGGTGTGGTGGCTCATGCCTATAATCCCAGCACTTTGGGAGGCTGAGGCAGGTGGATCACCTGAGGTCAGGAGTTCAAGACCAGCCTGACTAACATGGTGAAACCCCATCTCTACTAAAAATATAAAAATTAACAGAGTGTGGTGGCACACACCCATAATCCCAGCTACTATGGAGGCTGAGGCAGGAGAATCACTTGAAACCGGGAGGCAGAGGTTGCAGTGAGCTTACATTGCACCATTGCACTCTAGCCTGGGCGACAGAGTGAGACTCCATCTTAAAAAAAAACGCAATAAAACAGTGTAAGTAACTGACTACTTCAATGTGTCTTCTCATGTAACTTGGCCCAAGCAAAGTCTTCTAATACATGATAATTTATTTTTAATTACTCTCCTTTTATTGTTCTTTTTTTTTTTTGTTATTATGGTTAAGGCTTAGTGCTGAAAATCTCAGTCCCAGAAAAATCCCTTAGTCCAAGGAAAGCCAGGATTGTTGGTCACTCTAGATAGTGTTGGGTTTTTTCCTGAAATTATGTGAATAGGTAGGCTTTACTTTATTTTTATTATTATTATTTTTTGAGACAGAATCTTGCTCTGTCACCCAGGCTGGAGTGCAGTGGCATGACCTCGGTTCACTGCAACCTTTGCCTCCAGGGTTCAAGCGATTCTCCTCCCTCAGCCTCCCAAGTAGCTGGGATTCCAGGCACCTACCACCATGCCCAGCTAATTTTTGTATTTTTGTAGAGACGGTGGTCTCACCATGTTGCCCCGCTGGTCTCAAACTCCTGGGCTCTAGCAATCTGCCCGTCTCAGCCTCCCAAAGTGCTGGGATTACAGGCGTGAGCCACCATGCCTGGCCTGTAGGGTTTTATTATCTAAGTATTTAATTTCATGATGGCAAGGGAAATGTTACAAATATTGGTTATAAGAAAGGTGTATTGGGTCTCTGTATATGGGTAGAGAACCACAGTCCTAGAGAAAGCCCTGCTTTATGGAGTGATTTAAGAACAGGATCTAGGCCGGGCGCGGTGGCTCAAGCCTGTAATCCCAGCACTTTGGGAGGCCGAGACGGGCGGATCACGAGGTCAGGAGATCGAGACCATCCTGGCTAATACGGAGAAACCTCGTCTCTACTAAAAAATACAAAAAAACTAGCCGGGCGAGGTGGCGGGCGCCTGTAGTCCCAGCTACTCGGGAGGCTGAGGCAGGAGAATGGCGTAAACCCAGGCGGCGGAGCTTGCAGTGAGCTGAGATCCGGCCACTGCACTCCAGCCTGGGTGACAGAGCGAGACTCCGTCTCAAAAAAAAAAAAAAAAAAGAACAGGATCTATTCCTACAGGCTTTCCAAAATGGGAAACACGCAGGGCTGAGCCCCGGACTTTTCCTGCATAGGTAACATTTGCACCAGTGAAGCTGAGCTAGTGTTTTGGGGTGGGCAGATAAATCACAGGGCATTTGACATCTGTACTCCTACCACTGACAGCCACCAGCATATATGTCCAAATGGGTACACAAGTTTGCTTTTGTTTTTTGTTTGTTTGCAAAATTGTAGAACAAGAAAAGTCTGATTTTGCTGCCCTCCTTTTGACACTCCTATCCTCATGATCTTTATGTCCTCACGTTGAAAACTGTCCCCAAGCAGTCTAAAAAGTGGAAGTGTGGGTTCCGGCCTCAGAAAGACTGATTCCGATCCCTGCTCTGACTTAATTATTCTGTGTCTAAGCTTCTCTTACTGTAAAATGAGGATGATGATAACGCATCTGTCTCACTGAGTGAATGTAAAGAATACAATGGACTAATGTCACTAATTCTTTGCACAACACACAGTAGATGTCTAAAATATTTTATTTATCATTCTTCCTAGGCCTACCCTTCCCAGTAGTAACTCGTGAGTCAAAATGATTCATTTCTCACTCCTGGACCTCCTCTCTCACCTGGGCCACTGGTTTCCTATGGCTTATAGGAAAGCATTCCACTCAATGAAGCAATTCATATTGAGGTGTGAGTTGCTGATAGACTGCCCTCTTAGCAGGCTGTAGGTATTTTAAAACTTATTACCTTCCACCAGAAGATTATGTATGAGATGTTTTTTGTAATGAAGAGAGAAAAGGAGTATATTTTCCAATGCCCCCTGTTATGGGCTACTATGTGATACCCCCAAATTTATATGTTAAATCCCCAACCCCCAGTACCTTAGGAATTATTTGAAGATAGAATCTTTAAAGTGACAATTAAGGCTAACAGAGGTCATTGGGGTGGGCCCTAATCCAAAACGACTTGTGTCCTTATCAAAAGAGATTAGGACACAGACACACACAGAGGGAAGACCATGTAAAGACAGAGAGAAGATGGCCATCTATACGCCAAGAAAAGAGGCCTCAGAAGAAATCAACACTGCTAATACCCTGATCCAGGACTTCTTGCCTCCAGAATGGTGAGAAAATAGATTTCTGTTGTTCAAGCTACCCAGTCTGTGGTAGTCGGTTATGACAGCCCTAGAAAACTAAAATGGTCCCTTATTTTTGTCATAGATCTTTTGTAGATTAAAGCTTCTGGGACCAGATTCCAGATTAGTTCACTGAATTCTCTGTTCTGCTTTTTCATTCCATAGCAAACCCCAGAACTTCAGTCTGTGGGTTCACCATGGGGAACATGCATGGCATTTAATAATCATGGTACTGATGGTGGTGGTTATGATTGATTGCAGATTGGGAATCCGAGTGTCAGGGAAGTTATATATCTTGTCGAAAGCAATCATTTATTCAATAATTATTTATTGAACATCTATACCATATCTATATACCAGGCACTATGAGAGATGCTGGAGTCACATCACACTAACTTTGCCCTGCCCTCATAGAGCTAAAGGATTAGTAAGAAAAACAGATTTTAAATAAGTAATTATGGAAATATAATAAATATTTATGAATGTGATAACTTCTGAAGGAGCATAACATTTTAGTAGGAGAGCCAAATCAGCTTAGCTCCACCCAACACAAATTTAATGAGCACTTATTATATGCCAAACATTGTGCTACCTGTTTGAGAAATATCAGGGAACATGACAGATATGGACTCTTTCCTCACAGAACTTCCATGTCTAAAATGGAAAAGAAGACATCAAACAAGGCTTACAAATGAAAGAGAGATGTTATAAGGCTTAACTTCAAGATTATGTGTGAGCATTTAGCAAAGGCATATAATTTAGCATAAAAAGTTCAAGTAGACCTCCTGGAAGAATCACTGTGCATACTGTGACCTGAAGAATCAGGTAGCCGTGAGCCGGACAGAGGTGTTGGAAGCCTTCTTCAGTGAGGTCATCTGCTGTTTAGACAGTGCTTTCCTCCCTGTACATTTTCTCTGAAGGCATCTTTGCTCTGCCTGACCATAAACATGTTATTCAGGTAGAATATTGAACACGAACCAGAGAGTTATTTCAGTACTGTCTTGTCTAGAATGGGACTTTACCTTTTAGGCATAAGCCTGAGAGCTTCCCATCTCAGAGGGTGACTTTAGATTGCTTCCTCTCCCTTACTATTCTGTTTGTGGCAGACACTGGGGGTTGGCTTATCCAAAACATTTTTCCTTATTGCCCTCTACTATAGAAGCCAGAAAGCCAAAATATTTATCTCCTGACTTAAATGTTGTGAGAGGCTAGTAAGTCTGTCAATCTTAGGTGTTTTTGTTTGCTTTTCCCTTTTGTTTTTATTTGCAAAATATGCCCTCAATTGAGTCATTCATTGTCCCACCTCTCTGGTAACAAAACAAACAAACAAAACAGAGGCTTGAATGGCTATACCTAAGCTTTGAAAGAATCCAGATACTTTCTTAATTCTGTTTCATGTCAGGATATTCCTGGTTGGAAAGCTCTTGGCATTACAACAAATTCAAGCTGAATCATATTTGTTTAGACTATTACATTCAGGATTGCAGAGCCAACTGCCTTTTGAAGTGCTCTGATTTAAATACCTGGGGCCCTCATATTTAATGCTTGTTAAAACAGGTAAAAGTATTTGGGAATAGGGCCCCTCCCAAAAGTTTGAACACAATAAAAAATGATGCAGATTATCTTTAAAAAAGTATAGATAGCCAAGCATGGTGGCTCACATTTGTAATCCCAGCACTTTGAAAGGCCGAGGCAGGCTGATTGCCAGGAGTTTGAGACCAGCCTGGGCAACATAGCGAAACACCATCTCTACAAAGAATACAAAGATTAGCCAGGCACGTTAGTGCACACCTGTAGTCCCAGCTACCCAGCAGGCTGTGGTGGGAGGATCTATTGAGCCCAGGAGGTTGAGGCTGCAGTGAGCTGAGATCACACCACTGCACTCCAGCCTGGATGAAAGAGTGAGACCCTGTCTCCAAAAAGAAAAAAAGTATAGCTGAAGGAAAAATGGAAAAGGGAAAAATGAAGAGAAGAAAAAAAGACAATGGTACGAAAGCTAGTTCCAGGTGGTGAGTCAGATTATACTTCCTTTTATAAGGTCTAGGTAAGTGGAAAATACATCCTCCAGAATAAAGTCTTTGCGTGAGATAGAAAATTCCCTCAAATGACTCCTTTCTTCCAGCTATTGTATCTTTTAGTCACAGAGAGGTGTTTAGAAAACAGATTTTGTAAGGCCATCACATTGTTCTGCAGTATAATTTCAAAAATAGTCTCTCTTTTTTTTTCCTTTATTTTTATTTTTATTTTTTAGACAAGGTCTCACTCTGTCACCCAGACTGTAGTGCAGTGGCATGGTCATGACTCACTGTAGTCTCAACCTCCTGCTCAAACGATCCTCCTGCCTTAGCCTCCTGAGCAGCTACGACTATAGGCATGTGCCACCATACCTGGCTAGTTTTAAAATTTTTTGTAGAGAGGAGGATCTTGCTGTGTTCCTCAGGCTAGTCTCCAACTCCTGGGCGCAAGCCATCTTCCTGCCTCAGCCTCCTAAAGTGGTGGAATTGCAGATGTATGACACCATGCCCAGCCAAAAGTATTCTCTTACTGAAACAAACCTACCTTTTTATTTGTAAGAATCTTTCCCCTTGGAACACAGTATCAGAGTTTGTAAATCAAAACTACATGTTTACCTTATCATAGAATAAATTGTTTGATTCAAAAATTTTGATTTTTGTAAAGTTCATCTTTGAAGAGCCAGATTAACCACCTGGATTCAGTAGTGTGTCCTGTGTGTTGCCTGCCTCACCAGTTGAATTGCAGAGACCACAGTGAGCTGAATTTCCTGGTTTGGCCAGAGCCTCTCTTTGTGGGCAGAGAGGAAATGAGAGCAGCAGAAAATCTGGAGATAAGATCAGCCACCTCCCCTAGCGAGATCTGAGAGACTCCCTTGCCCCATATCTCTTCCTGTTGGATACCTGACAGGGGCCACTGCTTTGGAATAAGTCAGCAAAGATTACTACCAGATAGAGAATGGAAAGGCTCTTTGGTTTTAAGGAGGAGAGAAACACTAAGGCACTCCAGGGAAGGGAGTGTTTATCATAGATACACAAACTGGAACCAGAAAACTGCTCAGGGATTGAGGGAGCTCTAGGGACTGGCTCTTTCCTTGATCTTTCTCATAGCCAGGATCATCTCCCTCTTGTTATCTTTCTGCTTTTTTCCTATGATGTGTCTGCTCTGTTTTCCTCTCTTTATCAAGAGGCCAATCCTGGCCGGGTGCGGTGGCCTGTAATCTCAGCACTTTGGGAGGCCGAGGCGGGCGGATCGTGAGGTTAAGAGATCGAGACCATCCTGAACGACATGGTGAAACACTGTCTCTACTAAAAAAAACAATACAAAAATTAGCCGGGCATGGTGGTGCACGCCTGTAGTCCCAGCTACTCCGGAGGCTGAGGCAGGAGAATGGCTTGATCCCGGGAAGCAGAGGTTGCAGTGAGCTGAGAATGTGCCACTACACTCCAGCCTGGTGAGACTTCGTCCCACCACCCCCCCCCCCCCCCCCCCCCCCCACAAAAAAAAAAAAAAAAAAGCCTGAGAGAGCTAGTCCAAATGCCTTTGTTCCATGGGGCTGCCCTTTGGGTAGAGCTCTTTGCCCAAGGCATCTTCATGAGTCATTAACCAACTGATGGAAAGGCTGCCTCAGGCCAGGTGTCTACCTCTGGTCGACTTAGTGGTCCCTTGTGGATAGACACCAGCCTAAGGTAACTTCCCTGTTCCTGGGGATTATGGATGTGGCAGTTTATACTAAAAGCAACCTTTGGATGACAGTCCCTGGGAACTGCATTTAGTCTGAGTCCCAATGCGATCACATGCCTAATTTGTTTGACCAGTCAGCACTCAGATTTCTTCCTCTGTTAATAGGGAATAATAATGAAACCAACTTCACAAGGTTGTAGTGAGGCTCCAACAGGGTGAGATATAAGTGAAAGGGCTTTGTAAACTATTAAATATTATACTAATGATACTATTATCAAAAAGAGATAACCTCTTAAGCCATTTTGACCCCTTTGGGTTCTCAGGCTAGTCATTCATCTTAAAAAGGAACATGGCAGGGAACAAGTGGGGAGTGTCAGGGGGCCAGGAATCTCTTGTTACCCTGTGTTAAGGGATGTCCAAGGACAGCTAGCTGGGAGTCCTGGGCCTCAGGGTCTCACAAGGCTCTGGGTTCTTGATGTGTATATGTATAAAATGAGGAGGAATAGAGGACCCCTCTTCTCCTCGCCTCTAGTGACACCTCCCTTTTCATTGATAACCCCTCCAAATTTCTTTAGAGATAAAGAGAAAAGGAGATGAGAAGTAAGAAAATGAAATTTGAAAAGAGAGAGGTGATGGTGACTAGGCAGAAGTAATAAGATACTGGGTGTGAGTTCCCTAGAAGGGCTGGGCAGTTCAGCTCACAGAACTGAATTGCTGGGGAATTTTGGCTCACAACTAAACATCCTGCAGCTGCCAGTAAATGGCAATCCCTTTGTATGAAATGTGACCCTGACCTTGGGCAGAGCTGCATCTGAGCACCTCTGAACCCCCTGACTCACTGCTGAGGTAGCTAAATGAGGGTGGAACACCCGACCGAGTACAGTGGCTTTGTAATTAAGTTTACAAAGTCCCTCATTGCACAAGGGGCAAGATGGAAAAGAAGTTGGAGAGATACTTCTTTAATAAGATCCCCGTCCCAAATCTGAAACCTACGTCCTGTTTGAATAGGCTTCAGTTGCTCATATCTAGGCTGTCATGTAAAAATGATCCGTGTGCTCCAGAAATTTATAATTTATTCATAAAAACACATTTTCAAAAACACACTGCAAACTGGAATGTCTTGGTGCAGCACAGACTCACTATTAAATTACGATGGACTAAATGGGCCTCTGCAGAGCCATGTGGTGTGGGAAGATTAAATAGGAGGAAGAAAAGTAGAAGCAAACTTTCGATATGTTCCTTTGAGAAGAGTATAGGAAGGCCAAGCAAGGGGAGATAGGGAAGTGACGAAGTTGATGAATCATTCTCCTCTATATTTGGCTAATCTCCTCATTGGCATTGGCAGATATGACTTCCAAGTCCTGGGGTCCTGACTTTCTTTTTGTAGGGTTTTTCATTCTCTGTTAATTGGGATATTGGAAGAATTGTCGTGATAATTATAATGTCTAGACTAGGGGAACTGCAGGAGGTAGTAAGAGAATATTTAATTGCAGAGCTGAGAAGACACATGAAGATGACAGGACTGTGAAAGTCTCTCCTTAGAACAATGCCACACGGAGCTGTTTCACAGGATTGCTCTGACATTACCTGTTATGTAAGGGGGCTCTTTGGTGTTTTCTCTGAGCATTTAGGGTTTTCAATATTCCCATTTCCTCCAGAAGATGCCAAGGATCTGCAGAAAAAGTGGGGTTGTGGTGCTCTGTCAGAGTCTGTCATTGTAAAGGGTGTCTGTCATTGTAAAGGGTGGTAGGGATGGATGCTCTCAGAGTTTCTTGCCCAGACTGAAAGATACCAGCTGTTTCTTTTGGAGAGGTAGGAAAAATGATCAGGCGGGGAAATCTCTTACCTTGCCAAGTTCGGTCATCATATTTCCTCTCCTGCAATTCAGTTGTAGGCCTTTTCCAGTTGGTTAGTAGAAGTATGGCGCAGAATGTTTTCCTTTCCACCACACAGTCAATCCTTGCTTATTGGTTTCCAATTAACTAGGAGAAGACAAAATAATTGGTATTTATAAGGATGCCTGAAATGTGCCAGGCCATCTCCAATTACTTTTTATTTTCTCCAAATGGAATTATCACTGTTGTTTCTGCTGATGATGGATATAAAACTAGCTTATTATAAAGATTCAACATTGAAAACTGGGGTAGTGAAAAATCCCTTTGCAAGCATTTCACCTCATAGTTGACCTTCCAGTTAACCACTCTATAGACTAGATCCCTTGGAAATTTTCATGCACATAAATACACACATGTATATATAAAGTAGACCATATGCAAATGAGATAATATACATCCTGTAAGCTGCCTTTTCACTTTATATGTTATTAACATACATTTCAAACATATACCTCAACCTTTCCAGTAGTTACACATTTTTTTTTTGTTTTTTTTTTTTTTGAGACAGGGTCTCACTCTGTTCCCAGGCTGGTGTGCAGTGGCATTATCATAGCTCACTGCAGCCTCAACCTCCTGGGCTCAAGTGATTCTCCTGTCTCAGCTTTCTGAGTAGCTGGGACTACAGGCACATGCCACCATGCCTGCTAATTTATTTTTTGTAGAGACAGGGTCTTGCTATGTTATCCAGGCTGGTCTTGAACTCTTGACCTCAAGTGATCCTCTCACCATGACTTCCCAAAGTGCTGGGATTACAGGTGTGAGTCACCACTCCCTGCCTAGTATAGATTCTTCATAGCTGATTTTACTAAGCATCTGATAATGAATATTTCATTTGCTATCCATTTTTGCTACTGTAATCCATTCTTCAATGACATCGCAGTTCTCTGATTCCTTTTATGGTTGTATTTTTTTTTTTTTTTTTTTGACATGGAGTTTCACTCTTGTTGCCCAAGCTGGAGTGCAATGGCGTGATCTCGGCTCATGGCAACCTCCGCCTCCCGGGTTCAAGTGATTCTCCTGCCTCAGCCTCCTGAGTAGGTGGGATTACAGGCTCACGCCACCACGCCCAGCTAATTTTTTGTATTTTTAGTAGAGACGGGGTTTCATCATGTTGGTCAGGCTGGTCTGGAACTCCTGACCTCGTGATCCACCCGCCTCGGTCTCCCGAAGTGCTGGGATTACAGGCGGGAGCCACCGTGCCCAGCCCTCTGATTCTTTTTAAAAAGATAACTATTATTGCTTCACAATTCTCTGATTTTTTTTTTTTTTTTTTTTTTGAGACGGAGTCTTGCTCTGTCACCCGGGTTGGAGTGCAGTGGCTGGATCTCAGCTCACTGCAAGCTCCGCCTCCCGGGTTTACGCCATTCTCCTGCCTCAGCCTCCCGAGTAACTGGGACTACAGGCGCCTGCCACCTCGCCCGGCTAGTTTTTTGTATTTTTAGTAGAGACGGGGTTTCACCGTGTTAGCCAGGATGGTCTGGATCTCCTGACCTTGTGATCCGCCCGTCTCAGCCTCCCAAAGTGCTGGGATTACAGGCTTGAGCCACCGCGCCCGGCTTGATTTTTTTTTAAAGGTAACTATTGGCCTGGTGCGTGGCTCATGCCTGTAATCCCAGCACTTTGGGAGGCCGAGGAGGATGGATCACCTGAGGTCGGGAGTTCGAGACCAGCCTGACTAACGTGAGAAACCCCGTCTCTATTAAAAATACAAAATTAATCAGGCATGGTGGCGCATGCCTGTAATCCCAGCTACTCGGGAGGCTGAGGCAGGAGAAGAATTGCCTGAACCCGGGAGACGGAGGTTGCAGTGAGCAGAGATCGTGCCATTGCATTCCAGCCTGGGCAACAAGAATAAAACTCCACAACCCCCCCGCTCCCCCCAAAAAAGATAACTATTATTGCTTTCTATAAAATTAACTTTGTTGAAATATAGCTTATGTACAATAAACCGAAACCATTAAAAGCTGTAGTTCGATGAGTTTTGACAAATGTATCCACTCATTTAACCTCTACTACAGTCAAACTATAGAAAATTTCCGTCACCTTAAAAAGTTCCCTCATTCCCCTTTATAGTCAACGTCCACACCCATCCTCAGCCCCAGGGAACTGTTGCTCCACTTTCTGTTACTATAGGCTAGTTTACATTTTCGAGAATTTCATGTAAGAAAAATTATATAATATGTACTTTTTTGAGTTTAGCTTGTTTTTGAGATTCATCCATGCAGTTGCTTTTATCAATAGTTTTTTTTTTTTTTTTAAACAAAGTCTCACTTTGTCACTCAGGCTGTAGTGCAGTGGCTCAACCTCCTGAACTCAAGCAATCCTCTCACCTTAGCCTCCCGAGTAGCTGGGACTACAGGCTCGCCCACTAGGTCCGGCTAATTTTTTTGTTTTTTTGTATCTTTTGTAGAGACTGGGTTTTACTCTGTTGCCTGGGCTGGTCACGAACTCTTGAACTCAAGCAATTGGCCCGCCTTAACCTACTAAACTGCTGGGATTACTGGTGTGAACCACCATGTAGGTCCGGTTCATTTCTTTTTAATGCTGCATAGTATTCTCTTGTACAGATGAATCACTATTTATTTATCCATTCACTCATTGATGGATATGTATATTGTTTCCATTTTGATAACATATAAAGTTGCTATGAGCATTTGTGAAGAAGACTTTGTGTAGACATACGTGTTCATTTGTCTTCCCTATGAACTTTATAAGAAACTGACAAATTGTTTTCAATGTGGTTGTACCATTTACATTCCTATCAGCAGTGTGTTAGAGTTCCAGCTATTATATATTTCTAGTTTTAGTCATTCTATTGGATGCATGGTAATATATCATTGTGGCTTTAATTTTCATATCATTGATGACTAATGATGTTGAGTGTCTCTTCAAGAGCTTTTGACCATTGGTATGTCTTATTTTATGACGTATATCTGTTCAAATATGTTGCCATTTAAAAACAGTAGGTTGTTGTCATCTTATTACTGAGTGGTAAGAGTTCTTTTTCTTTTTTATATTTTCTTTTAATGTTTGATTTTTATTAATATGATTTTATTTATTTATTTATTTTTGAGACAGAGTTTCACTCTTTCACCCATGCTGGAGTGAAGTGGCATGATTTTGGCTCATGGCAACCTCTGCCCCCGGGTTCAAGCGATTCTCCTGCCTCAGCCCCCTGAGTAGCTGGGATTATAGGTGTCTACCACCGCGCCTCGCTAATTTTTGTATTTTTAGTAGAGACAGGGTTTCACCATGTTGGCCAGTCTGGTCTCGAACTCCTGACCTCAGGTGATCCACCATCCTTGGCCTCCCAAACTGCTAGGATTACAGGTGTGAGGTATTACACCAGCCCATATGATTTTTGTTTATAGTTTTTCTCCAGGTGGAAAGAGGTCTTTATATAATCTAGATACAAGTACCTTGTCAGATGAGTGCATTGCAAATGTTTTTCTCAATCTGTGGCTTGCTTTTTAATTTTCTTAACAATGTTTTCCAAAGAGCAACGTTTTTAATTTTAATAAGGTCCATGAATTATTTTTGGAAACATCTAAAAAGAGAGAGAGAGAGAGAGCATGATAGGTTAAATAGTGGTCTGTCTAGTTCTAATATTGAGCACATACAAAATTTCAATTCCTTGAAAATTGTCAACTATGTGTTAATTAAAGTGTTGGATCAATCAAAACTTTACTTTTTCTTATTGCCTTTGATAACACAAATTGCTGTATTTATGTGTCCTCATGTAATGACTCTGAAATTTAAATGGTATCTTAAACCTTTTTTTGTTTGTTTTAAGATGGAGTCTCACACTGTTGCCTGGGCTAGAGTGCAGTAGTGTGATCTCCGCTCAGTGCAACCTCTGCCTCCCAGGTTCAAGCAATTCTCCTCGCTTTAGCCTCCAAAGTAGCTAGGATTACAGATGCCTGCCACCATGTCCGGCTAATTTTTTTTTTTTTTTTTTTGTATTTTTAGTAGAGACAGGGTTTCACTATGTTGCCCCAGGCTGGTCTTGAACTCCTCATGATCCACCCACCTTGGCCTCCCAAAGTGCTGGGATTATAGGCATGAACCTCCAATATTAGCCTCCCAACGTGCCAAAAATATTGGCCTCCAATATTTTTTAATGCCAATGTTTTATGCTATTAATAGATGTATAGTAACAAGATATTTCATCTCAACCACATTATTTTTAAGTAGTTTTTATGTGGATGTCTCATTATCCTTATCTAGGCATTCACTGATTTTGAGGGCAAACTATTTTGAGATTTTTAAAATATTTCATTTTAGCCTCAATAAGAATTTTCTCAATGTAGGGACTGAAGTTTTAAATTCATATTTTGCCAATATTCTCAAGTAAAAAATTAGAAAATTCTAGTATTGAACCTTTTAATTCACTGGCAATGTACAGCTCTCAAGACAAAAATCTGGGAGGATGGAGAGAAGCTGCTAAGGGAGACGAGGTGTATCCCTCATAAATAAGAAATATTGCTAAGTCACAGCTGTCCTTTGTTTTCAGATAAATTAATGAGAATCAATGGAAGCTCTCAGTGCAGCGCAGGGTTGCCTCCTAGGAAGGGGTGTATTTTCAACACAGGATCCAAAGAAATGGTTTATAGCACATTAGTGCCATGGTTTTTGAAGGCTGAATACGGCTTTGTTATTCGACTCTCCAGTTACATCCTCTAGAGGATACTCTCACTGTTGCCCTGGGGGAATATCTCAGTAGAGTTACAGAAGGCAATTGTAGGATATGGAGGAGGAAGGACCTCTCCCTCATTACTTTATGCTTTAAAAATTAAATAAACAGTCACGTGTACTGTTAGCATGTTTCTTTTTCTTCTCCAGTTTCTGGAAGCAAAAAACAATAAAGAATTAAAGATTACGGGAAAAAATTCATTTTGCTTAGTAGATATGATTTTTTTTCTTTTTTTTCTTTGGACGGAGTCTCACTCTGTCTCCCGGGCTGGAGTGCAGTGGCACAATCTCAGCTCACTGCAACTTCTGCTTCCCGGGTTCAAGCAATTCTCCTGCCTCAGCCTCCTGCGTAGCTGGACTATAGGAGCCATGCCTGGCTAATGTTTTTGTATTTCACTCATCATGTTGCCCAGGCTGGTCTCAAACTCCTGAGCTCAGGCAATCCACCCGCCTCGGCCTCCCAAAGTGCTAGGATTAACAGGCGTGAGCCACCATACCTGGCCCCTTTTGCCTAATATTAATTTACTGCACTAAACATCATACACTTATGGCCTTCCTTCTTTTAGTAATTCATATCAGCATGAATATTTAGGAATAAGAAAACTTTGAGGAGAAAGATTTAGTATGTAAATATGAACATCTGCTATCCACCTGAAGAGAGATATTTAATTCTAAAGCCAGGACATATATTTTGTAAAAACAAGTAGAGCCAGGCCTGCTGTCTGTATCAGCCCTACCCAGGCAGGTTTGGGATAAGGGAGGGAGTGAAGAAGAAAGGTAAGTCCCCAGAGTTCTCTTATCTCAGCCACAGCAAGTAAATCCCTGGAAAAAGCAGGAGACACTTTCCTGGCTAGTTCTCCTAGCCTCCCACCCTACCCCGCCCTCTCTCTAGGCCTCTTTTTAGAATTTCTGAAAAAAGGATATGGTCAGAGAGAAGAAGGCTGGAGAGAAACAAATGGGAAACAGCGATTCCAGGCTCAATATGGGGTGTCAGAAAACTCCTCAGGTCACCCTTTTTTTTTTTTTTGAGACGGAGTCTCGCTCTGTCTCCCAGGCTGGAGTGCAGTGGCGCTATCTCGGCTCACTGCAACCTCCGCCCCTCCAGGTTTTAAGCAATTCTCTGCCTCAAGCCTCTGGAGTAGCTGGGATTACAGGAGCGTGCCACCATGCCCGGCTAATTTTTTTTTGTATTTTTAGTAGGGACGGGGTTTCATCATCTTGGCCAGGCTGGTCTTGAACTCCTGACCTCATGATCCATCCGCCTCAGCCTCCCAAAGTACTGGGATTACAGGCATGAGCCACCGCGCCCGGCTACCATTGTTTGTTTTCTAGTCGTAATGCTTTCACTTATTTTATTAGCTGAACGACCTTGGACAAGTACTTTCACCCTCTCTGTTAAAACAACTCATTTTCCTACCATCATGTGCCTCTTTAAAAACAAGGAAGAGAATTGTATTGATCAGAATAACTTGCTTCTAGAAATATCTGGGGCAGGAAGGTCACTAACTGATGGAAAGTACTATTTCTTTTTCCTTGAGTACTAGAACTAGCCCAGTATAACACTACATACACTTTTTCTTTCTTTGAGTCAGATCTCAGCTAGTATACTCTAGTAAGTATTGATGAAATTGTGTGAAAGGTGAAGTAAGTTTCTCTTTTGAGACAGGAGAGTGAACCTATGTGCACTCACCTTCCCCCCATGACCTCACAGAAATAAAAGTACATAAGCACAGCGGGGAAAAAAAAAAAAAAAAAAAGCGTGTAGTAGGGAGAAGTAAAAAGCAATAAACTGGAAATTTCAACAAATTCCTAAAATAAAGTGAAAGGGGAGAGTTAATGGTTAAAATGGATAGAAAATGCCACGGGCTAGAATACACAAGATAAAATGACAACTGGAAACTTGAGAGAAACAATTCTGAACAATAAAGTCACAGACCACACATGAAGCAAACTACAACTGGACAGGAATATAAGCAGTGTACGAAAAAGCAATTCATTTGACCTTCATGCTAGAAATAGCCTCATTTGAGAGACCCAGGGGTTATAACATTAAGTCCATGGAAAAGAAAATATCCTAGCACATTAACATTGGACAATGTTTATATTAATCATAATTGAATATGTGTAGTATATTGGATTCTTTTTTTCTTTTTCTTTTGGAGACAGAGTCTCTCTCTGTCACCCAGGTTGGAGTGCAGTGGCACAATATTGGCTCATGGCAACCTCCATCTCCCAAGTTCAAGGGTTCTCCTGCCTCAGCCTTCCAACTAGCTGGGACTACAGGCGCGCACCACCATGCCCAGCTAATTTTTTTGTATTTTTAGTAGAGGCAGCGTTTTACCATGTTGCCCAGGCTGATCTCAAACTCCTGAGCACAGGTAATCACCTGCCTTGGCCTCCCAAAGTGCTAGGATTACAGGAGTGAGCCACCGTGCCCAGCCTGTTTCTATTTTTAAAAAAATATTTTAAATAACTTTATTTTTTAGAACTATTTTAAATTTACAGAAAAATTGCACAATAGTACAGAGAGTTGCTATATACCCTGTAGTAATTAACATTATTAACATCTAACATTAGTATAGCCTATTTGTTACAATTAATGAATGAGTACTGATATGTTATTAATAACTGAAGTTCATAACTTATGCAAATTTTTAAATTTTCTCCCTCATGTCTTTTTTCTATTCTAGAATCCCATTGCATCCAGGTTATCACATTTCATTTCATTGTCATGTCTTCTTAGGCTCCTCTAGGCTACAGCAGTTTCTCAGGCTTTTCTTGTTTTTGATGATTTTGAGTTTTGAGGAGTACTGATCAGGGTTTTGTAGACTGTCTCTCACTTGGGATTTTTAAAAATTTTTTTCTTATTATTAGACTGGTGTGATTGGTTTTATGAGGAGGACTGCAAAGGTAAGGTGCCATTTTTATCACATGAAATCAAGAGCACATTCATACTATGTATGGATGGTACATACTATCAGTATGACTGTTGGTCCTGACCTCAATCACCTGATTGAACTAGAGTTTACCAGGTTTCTCCAATGTATGGTTACTTGTCCTCTCCCCCTTTCCTTACTATACTGTTTGGAAGGAATTATATAGATTTTTAACTTCTAAAGTCAACCTATAAAAAAAAGTTGAAAATAGTTTTTTATGATGGCAGTACACAATGCAAATATTAACCATTTCGTTAGTTGTAAAGTATAGCGGACAAAAATGGAAGAGAGAAGAAAAGTTCAGGAATGGGAAGGGGAGCCACTACAATTTATAGAACAGAAAGCCCACAGATATGCTATTAAAAAGAAATAGAAATTTGAGTACTTATTGAAAAATATAAAAAAGTAGTTCCAAAAGAGGAAATAAAATAAATGATTACTGTTATTAAACATTGGGAAGAGGGGGATAATATGAGAGACGTGCTCATTTTTATGCTGTGGAATTAACTGCTATTGACTAAAGTTGGTAAACTAGGAAAAGCAATATAGAGTGCAATGGAAGTAAACACCAAGTGATCTCATACCAGATGAAACAAGGAAGTTTTTCTCTGCATAAGAACTGGAGCTGAGCAAGAAGGGGAGGGAGGAAAGGCTGTTGCTTTTCAATGGAAATTCTTTTATACAATGTGATTTATTACCACATGCACAAATTATTTGCTTTAAACAAAAGATGATGTATAGGGTAGTACCAGGACTCCTACTGGACAACCTGGTATGACCCCTTTTTTGGGCAGCACCCACCTAGCTGCAGTTATACAAGCAAACCGGCGAACTGCCTAACCTTCATCCACACAAACCACATTACAATGTGGTGTTTTGTTGGAACCTCACTTGTGAGATAGTGAAAGGAGCAACCGTCTTAGGTTTTTGATTTGTAGGAAAGGCATTAAAAAAAAGAACTTCCTTTGTTTCCCTGTGATTAAAGATTAGGAAGATTTCAGTTGCAAAAAAAAAAAAAAAAAAAAAAAAAAAGAAATTGGCTGAAAGATGTGTCCAATTGTCTCTGGTTGCAAAGTATTGGCAATCAGTGGAAATCCTCTGTGTGTTTCCTGTGTTCAGCATTTATAAACATGTTTATAACATGTTTCAAGTTTAAAAGCCCTTTACTGTCATTAGCTAATTATCTCCCAAGGGCTGCAGGGTAGTTAGAGGAAATGCTGGAACCAAGCCAGTTTTTAGAGCTGTAAGTTGTGTACACACATACAACTGTAGCAGCCCTGATTCAGGGTGTAGTTGTTACACCATTTCCCACACATAGATCAATCAGTTAGTGTGTGGATATTCAATCTCTGAAGTTCTTTTTCTAGACTTCACATTTTCTTCTTAAGAAGTACAACTTACTGAAACAGAAGAGCACTCATTCTAATAGCACCGCTCCTAAGTGTCTTGAAAATAAACATTGTTGATAGTTTTAGGTTCATCATCAAATCAGAATCCCTGAAGTGAGACCTGAGTTTGGCACTGGAGATGTGCCCTGGGTGATTCCAGCGAAGAGCCACTATCAAGAACCACGGACTTAAATGGCCAATAGAGGTTCCCCACACCCACCATCAATAAGTATATCGCCAAAAGCAATGAAACACAATATGTGGCTGCAGAGAACTTTTTATACACGCTAATCATTAATAAATATTAAATCTTGTTTTATGCCAAATATATATTTTACATTATCAAAGTGCTCAAGAAATTTGGAGGATACAGAAAAATAAATATGCATGTATATCTAAAAAGTCATCACAAAGAGAATCATTGTTCATGTTTTGGAATTATTCTTTCCATCATTTTATTTCAATGCTTTGTTTTTTTTTATTTTTTATTTTTTTTTTTTGAGACAGAGTCTCGCTCTGTCTCCCAGGCTGGAGTGCAGTGGCCTGGCCTTAGCTTACTGCAACCTCCGCCTCCTGGGTTCAAGCAATTCTCCTGCCTCAGCCTCCCGAGTAACTGTGACTAAAGGCATCTGCCACCACGCCGGGCTACTTTTTGTATTTTTAGTAGAGATGGGGTTTCACCATATTGGCCAGGCTGATCTCAAACTCCTGACCTTGTGATCTGCCCGCCTCGGCCTCCCAAAGTGCTGGGATTACAGGTGTGAGCCACCGCGCCCAGCCTCTCTTTCCCTTCCTTTCTCTTTCTTTCTTTCTTTCTTTCTTTCTTTCTTTCTTTCTTTCTTTCT
>NC_045434.1:132162898-132242687 GCF_002776525.5 Piliocolobus tephrosceles | reverse complement strand
TTCTTTCTTTCTTTCTTTCTTTCTTTCTTTCTTTCTTTCTTTCTTTCAGACAGGTTCTCACTCTGTCATCCAGGCTGGAGTGCAGTTGCGTGTTCACAGTTCACTGCCACCTCGAGCTCACAGACTCAGGTGATCCTCCCGCCTTAGCTTCCCAAGTAGAATAGCTGGGCACACACCATCATGCCAGACTTGCTTTGTCTTTTAAGAAAATTTATTGACATAGCAGTTATCAGATTCCATATTGGCTCCATACACCAATAGACCTAAGCAGTTTTGTATCTTGCTTTTCAAATTTGCCATTATAATAAGCATTTTTCACTGTTTCATGCTTTAAAAGTCATCTCTGAAAATGAAATGAGGCAAACAGGAAGAATTATATCCGTGATTACACCAAAATAGAAATACAGGTACTTGCAGAGCACAGGCCAACAATATTCTCTGCTTTGGTGTCCATTTAGAATCCTTCAGATCAGCAGAAACTAGAACTTGAACTCAATTTCTGGAGCCACATTCGGACTATATTTGGTGTGTGATGCCCTCTACTGGCTGTTCTAGGATGGTGCCTTTTCCGTTTGTAAACTGTGTAAGGATTCTAAAGAAAGGGGGTTTAGATTGTGTCCATGCTTGTTTGAATGTTCTGTGTCTGTATTTTTATTTATAGGTGTCGCCTTCATGTAGAATTGAAGCTATATGAATACAGGAGCTGGCTGTGTGTCTGTTTCATTTTTTTCTTTCAAGAAACATTTTAAAGAATCTACCACATGCCAGGTATGGTGCTAGGAGGCTGGAGACACAAAGATGAAATCTCCTCTTTCAAGTGGCTCGTTATCTTAACTACTGGGAGAGACACAGTCAGGCAGCGGAACCTACTCAACATGCCTTGAGTATTCCAGCAGAAGAACTTGATTCTCTGTAGACAGTGGTCTTTATCTAGAAAAATCATCCTCTCCAATGAAGTGTCCAGCTTTTGGAAAAACACATGTGGCAGAGTCAGGAAGAAATGGGACACCATCTTAGCAGGACAGATCCAGCAAATCAATTCTGGCAATCAGTGGGGTTGACAGATGTCACAACCAGCTTGCTCTCAATATACTTGGTAAATTAAAATTTATGATGGAGTGTGACGCAAGAGTAAGATAAAATGAATGGCAATAATTCAGAGTTGTAATTGAGTTCCTATAGGGAAATATACTTCATTTTCCAGAAAAGTATACTTTATATAATATGTAACCAATGAAGGAAGGTATAATTACATTTTGAAAGCACTTTGTATTTAGAACTTTACCTTGCTTTCTTGGAAAACAAATTCATATAAAATTAACCAGTTTTTTTTTTTTTTTCAAATCTGAGGAAGACCTGGAGCATAGGACAAAGCATTCATGATCACTTACATAGTTACCTGATATGTATTAATAGTTCTGTTTGACCGCATTATGCACAATTATATAAAAATCCTCTATAGATTAGCAAGGTCTCTCTCTCTTTTTTTTTTTTTTTTTTAAACCTGAGGACCCTGATGATGGTATTGGCTCCACAAGGTTGGCTCCGTACACCAATACACCTAAGCATGACTAAACGGTATCATAAATATGAAGCCAGCAATTGCTGATTGTGTGGTCTTAGGTGAGTTACTTAACTTCTCTTCAGTTTTCCTTGTTTGGGAAAGGGTATAACCTACTTTATTGTAAAGAAATAGGCTTGTAAAGTATCCATCAAAATTCCTAGTAGAGCACAGTAGGTACGTCAAAATGACAGAGATGCAAGCTTAAGCTCTGGAGCCAAGCTGACTGGGTTTGAATCTTGGTGCTACGCTTTATTAGCTTCATGACTTTGAACAAATCTTTACCTTTCTGGGTCAGTTTCCTCATTGATAAATTGAGGGGGATAATAATACCTACAATCATAGCATTGTTGAGCAGATAAAACGAGTTAACACCTGTAAAGTGTTTTGGAACATTTATGAACATATAGGGCTTAATAAGGGTTAATTATAATTTATATTGCTATTCCTTTCAGCTTTTAGAGACACTTGCATCTTTTTGTAGTCTATATTAACACCAGGGAGAGACATCTTCCCATGTATAAAATAACATTTCACTCAATGCTGTCACACCAGCTGTCTTCAGCAGTTTCCCATTATTGTGACTCTGTAACTAGCTCTCCTTTGATATGACCTCAGATTCTCAGTAGAAATTAGGTTTGGCTGTTTGGTTATACAACAGTAATAGTTAGCTCTTGACTTCCCTCTCTAAGTGTCTATGGATTCTCTAAAGAACACGGAGGAAGATGGCTGGGCACGTTAATCTCAGCACTTTGGGAGGCCGAGACGGGCGGATCACGAGGTCAGTAGATCGAGACCATCCTGGCTAACATGGTGAAACCCCATCTCTACTAAAAATACAAAAAATTAGCTGGGTGTGGTGGCAGGTGCCTGTGGTCCCAGCTACTCGGGAGGCTGAGGCAGGAGAATGGAGTGAACCCGGGAGGCGGAGCTTGCAGTGAGCCAAGATCTCCACTGCACTCCAGCCTGGGTGACAGAGAGAGACTCCGTCTCAAAAAAAAAAAGAACATGGAGGAAGAATTATCTGGTGGCAAATTAGGAAAGCATCATGTAATCGAGACTCTCCTTTGCAACTCTATTGTCACCTTCTCTCCAAAGTAATTGTATGACACAGTGATTTTCTGCAGAAGAAGCTCTGAGACCTCATTTCAGTCTAAGTTTTTTCATCATTTCGTTGATGCTCCTCCCCTTCAACATACATAGTAACAATTTGCTATGTACAGGCCATACAAAGGGTTGCAAAGAAGGATCTCCACACTCAAAGAGTGTGAACAAGGAGCAAGGCAAGGATATAACTGATTCACTCACTAATTATAGCAAAAATCCAACTGTGAGAACCACTTATAAAGTTACACAGAGTGAAGGGGATTCTGATTAAGAACTTTGGAAGAGGTTTACAAAGAGGCAACACTTATATTGAGCCTGAAGAATGGCAAAGCTTTGAAGAGGGGAAACATGATCGAGGCAGAGTTCAACAGGAGCGAAGGCCAGGAAATGTGAAACACACAGCTTGTTCGGGGAACAGCAGATGGGCCTGTGTTGTTAGAGCGGAAGGAATGTAGGCGGATGGTTAGGAGATAAGGAACAAAGGTCCCTGGCTCCTCAGGGAGTCCACTCACCTAGCTCTTCTGAGGTTCCAGGGTGGGGCTTCTCTGACAACTCCCTCAGAATCAGGTTCTAGGTGTAACCTCACATTTCCTCCTTCTCCCAGACGTCTTCTCTTGACCTCAGACCTATACTCTTCTACAGCTTCACATAAAAACCCTATGTTTTATTTTACATCGGACCTTGCTGGTCTGGCATTATTTACCTGCCACCTGTTGTAAAATATATGGAAGATGAAATGGCATGAGACTTTGTACAAAGCATTGGCCCTTTAAGATAAAAATCTGAGCCTAACAAAGTAAGAGCAGGTCAGGCAGCCTAGCTAGACTCTGGGGGGTGGGGGGCAGTGGGTGGGGAGAGAGATAACTATGAAGTAAGAAAATGATGCTTGGTACATTGTTGGTGTTCAGTCAATATTCGTTGAATAAATGAATTAGGAGACAGCTTGATAGACTCTCAAGTATTGTGGGGTGTCTCTGCAGTATGGCCATCTGCCTCTGGAACAGCACCTCCTATTTGGGAAAGAGGAAGGAAAGAGGAAGGAAGGGGAGAAAATATATGTGTATTCTGGCTCTCCATGCATTTGTGCCAAGGTTAGGTTTGTTCTTGAGTTAGGGGTCCCTTGTCTGGCAGTCTTCTCTTTTAGGGAAGAAGGGCGTGTGTGTGTGTGTGTGCGCGCACAAAATCATTTCTTTGCCAGAAGGTAAACTGGGAGAAAATGATAAGAAAAAAAGCTAAGAACATTCAGTGAGAACTCAGTTTTCTTGGTAAACATATATATTTGGCAATTAAGATGCAAAGAAGTCTTGATTCTAATCCCAAAGAGCTTTTAATGTGGGAAGACATAAAGCCAGAGTATTTAATGCATGTGAGATAGTGCAGGCACAGAACCCAAGGCCTTGCTACTCCACATGTGGCTCCACGAGTGGCAGCACCTCCTGCAAGTTTGTTAGAAATGCAGTCTTTCGGCTGGGTGCAGGGGTTCATGCCTGTAATCCCAGCACTTTGGGAGGCCGAGGCGGGCAGATCACGCGGTCAGGAAATCGAGACCATCCTGGCTAACACAGTGAAACCGCGTCTCTACTAAAAATACAAAAAATTAGCCGGGTGTGGTGGTGCGGGCCTGTAGTCCCAGCTACTGGGGAGGTTGAGGCAGGAGAATGGCGTAAACCCAGGAGGCGGAGCTTGCAGTGAGCCGAGATTGCAGCACTGCACTCCAGCCTGGGGGAGAGAGTGAGACTCCGTCTCAAAAAAAAAAAAAATGGAAAAAGAAATGCAGACTCTCCAGTTCCATTCAAGATTGACTGAATGTGATTTTGTTGTAACAAGTCCCTAAGTGAATCATATGCATATTAATATTTGAGAAGTACTGACCTAGGGGGTGGGGATGGGATCTGGGACTGTTTCTTAGAGGAAATAAATCCTGAGCTGTGTTTTGAAGATGAGTACGGTTAACCAGGTGGTGTTCCAAGTAGAGGAAAACAAGATAAGCAAAAGTTCAGTGGTATGAAAAAGCACAGGGGCGTTTTGGGAACCTGTCGCCTAAAACTGCTAATCAAAAGAGAGAGTGTGGGAGAGAGGAGGCGAGGGAAATGCAGAGAGATGACGCAGTTCAGGCAGTGGCCAAATCCTGCTGCATGTGTTCTAGGGTAAGGAGCTTTGATTAGACTTAATCCTTGATAGAGATGCATGATGACATGTTCAGATTTGCATTTAGATCACTGCAACCCTGAGGAGGCTGAAAGGCAGAGAGATTAATTAGGAAGCTGAGGCAATAGTTTTGGAGAGAGATAATGAGAGTCTAAACTTAGGTTGTGGCAGTGGGGATGAAGAGGAGGGGGCAGATTTAGGACATTTTAGGAGCTAATAAACAAATGAAAGGCTTCAGAATGGATTGGAGGTGGGAGGATGAGGGAGGGCTGAGTCTTGACTAGATGACTCGTAAGCTGGGATTAGTGCATGGCTGTTCATGATGCCACTAACAGAGATGAAAGGATACAGGAGGATGAACAGGTTTGAAATTATGAGTTCGGTTTTCAAAATGTTCAGCTCAGGTGAATAGAAAACATGTATAGATGGTCTCTGACTTACTATGGTTTGACTTTATAGCTGTGTGAAAGTGACATGCATTTAGTAGAGACTATAGTCCAATTTTGAATTTTGATCTTTTTCCAGGCTAGTGACATGAAGTAGGATACTCTTTTGAAAGGCTGGGCAGCGTCTCCCAGTCACCGACGTAATCACAAGGGTAAACAACTGATACTCTACAATGTACTGTGCTGCCAGATGACTTTGCCCAACTGTAGGCTAATGTAAATGTTCTAAACACATTTAAGGTAGGTTAGGTGAAGCTATGATGTTCAATAGGTTAGGCATATTAAATGCATTTTTGAATTGTGATATTTTCAATTTATGAAGGGCTTAATGGGATGTAACCCCACGTAAGCGGAGGAGTGTCTGCATAGAAAGGAAAAAAGGAGGAAACAAGAAAAGGATGGAGAACAGGGTGAATCAATCAGGACGGAGGAGGAAAAAATGCCCTGACCATTTTTGGGGCAACACTAATACACGTAGTGTATCTGTGAGCTTTTCTGGTAGTTGTATTTCCAGAGGTTGCCTTCGTGGTTCCAGCAACTGGGTGGACCCTGAAAAAAAGTAAATAATTTGATTCATGGTTTCCTATCTGGTGATCAACTCATTGTTGCCACCGTTTGCTCTATGAAAAAAAAAAGTCTTTTGATCTGTGGTTCAAACTGCTCCAATGTCAGTTTGTCTTTTTCCAGATTCCTGAATGTATAAATAACTTTGTTCATGTCGCAAACACTGTTTCCAAAGTGGCAATAATACAATCCAGTATGTGTGTGTGTGTTTCTAGAGGTCATCCTTCAAGCTCTGGATGACTCTTCTGCCACAAATCTTACCCATCTGTGAATGTTACAGCTCTTTTATTTGCACCTTAAAATTCAGAACTAGATCATAGCCTGTCTCTAAAGTTATTTTTTCTAGACTTGACGTTTTCTCAAGGAGTACAGGTTACTGAAACAGAAGAGAAATTAGTCCAATAACATCTCTTGTAAATGTCTTAAAAATAAACATTGGTGACAGTTTTATCAAATTTGTTATCAAATCAGAATCCCTGAAGTGAAACCTGAGTATTGGCACTTACTAAAAGTGCACTGGAGGATTCCAGAGTAGAGTCACAATCAAGAACCACTAACTTAAATGGTCAAGAGAGACCCCACCTCCGCATCACTAAGTATATCTTCAAAGAAAATGAAACATAATATTTGGCTAAAGAGAACTTTTAATAAACACTAATCATTAATAAATATTAAATCTTGTTTTATGCCAAATATATATTTTACATTATGAAAGTGCTCGAGAATTTGGAGAATATAGAATAATACATAATCATGTGTATATAAAAAGTCATCACAGAAAGAATCATCGTTCGTGCTTTAGAATTCTTTTTTTTCTCTAGGCAAGAACTTTAATGAATTGAACTGTTACCGACAACATAAAAAAACCAGTATAATATATAAAAAATTATCATTTTATTTCAGGATAAAATTTATCATGTTGGCAACAGAATCTGTCCTGCCGACCTCCAAGTGGCTAGCATAGTATATCCACCCCATGACAGGCCCACTGGGACTGTGGTGAATATGCCTGTACCTCAGTACAAAGTCCCCTTTCCCTGAGAAATGTACAGAAGGAGAGATGAAGAGCGTGTATCCAAAAGGAAGAGGAAGAAGCTGGGTGCCCTGTGCCCCGAGCTCAGAACTTCAGGGGGATGGCCGGCCAGTACTTGGGCTGCTTTGGGTCACAGTGCGTGTCAAAGCTCAGCTGCACCGTGGCCTCCATGGCCTGAATCTTGGCGGCGCTGTCCCAGTACAAACGCTTCATCTCGGCCTGGCGCCGCTCACCAGGCCTCTCAGTTGGGGCCTCTACCGACCGGCGGGTGTTGCAGTACAGGTCGTGGTCAGCGTTCACAAGCTGTCCAGGCGCTTTGCATCCAGCTGCTGCCGCCGCCGTCGTTCTTCTCTGTGCCTCTCGGTGTCTGCAAAGTACTGGCGGAGCTCTTCGGTGATTTCCACGTTGCTCAGGTCACATTCTACCTCTGCATCTGACTCGATCTCCATCTCTTCCTCTTTGGACAAAGCTTGGTCTTGTCTTGTGGATGCCTGGATCCTACTGCTGCCATGTGGATGCTGCCCAGACCCTCTGAAAAGTGAAGAACTGCAGGGGGAGTCCTGCTAGGCCACATGATGGTCATAGAAGGACTGACGATATGCAGCCTGGTTATCGTAAGAGCTTTGGGGAAGAAGTGCAGGAAGTAAGTACCATGGAAGACTGAAACAGGATTCTGCAGCCTTCCTGTAGGCATTGTGGTGGCTTTGCATCCAAGCCATTGCTTGATGGTAATGTTGCCAGTATCTTGCATATACTGGATGAAGATACCAAGGCCTGGTAGCTTTTGATGTTGATGCCTTCACCGCTGCCATCTCCGATTGTTAAAGTCCAAATGGGTGCCAAAACTTGTGGGCATGCAGCTTGCAGATCCTGCGTGGTGGCCAAGCAGGCCATATTTTAGAAATCTTTCCAGGCGGGTCGCGTTGGCTCACGCCGGTGATCCTAACATTTTGGGAGGCCGAGACGGGGCTGGGAGTGGGGGGATTGCTTGAGCCCAGGAGTTGGAGACCTGCTTGGGCAACATGGCAAAACCCCCATCTCTATAAAAATAATTTAAAATTTTTTAAAAGAATTATTATTTCCATTTTATTTCAATGCTTTGTCTTTTAAGAAAATTTATTGACATAGCGATAATCAGACTCCATATGCAATTTTGTATCTTGCTTTTCAAATTTGCCACAGGCTTCTAAAAACGTCCCAGACTTCTGTGTCTCCATGGAGGAAACTCCGCAAGTACTTACAAATGTTATGATTAGTCATCCGTAGCCAATACAAAGCAAAAGGTAGGCTTGCAGTTTTATTAGTTAGGGCAGGAAGAAGGCATTCCAACCGGCTTCTTTCGCTCTTGCCAGGTTCAAACATGGCGGGCCGCAGCCGGCCCTTCCCGTACACTCGGCTTGCTTTCCCACAACCCCTGCCAATCTTTTGCGCTCCTTTTTCACCTTCCTTCCCCATCAGCGGCTCCAGAGGGTCAGCACCTCCGATCATGACAGCGGACCTGCTTCCCGCCCCCACGCGAGGGCCCGCCCACCATCCCGCGCCAGCCAATAGCAGGCCGCGCCGAGAGCACTGGTAGCGCCGGTCGGCCCCGCCTCCCCAGCCTCGCTGTGGCCTGCGGCTCCCGGGCTGGTAGCGCCGCTCTCGGTCGCGCGGACTGATCGTGTGGAATCGTGGGTCGCGGACGCTCGCCGCCGGCCATAGCTCAGCCTAGCGCCTCCAAGGCCGAAGGGCCCCAGCCTCTGCCATGGACTTCGAGGACGGTAAGCACTGCCTCTGGCTGGTCGGCGCGGCTGGCGGGAGGCGGGGTGGCCTGCTCTGGGGGTCTGTTTACCGTCTCAAGATGGCCGTGTGGGCTTTGTTCTGCGGGCCCGGAGGCCGCCGGCCCGCCCGCCCCGGGCCCAGCGCCCGGAGTCGACCTCTTTGGGGACCCGCGCTCCCCGATTCGGCCCGCTCGGCGCCCGCTGCCGGCGGAGACAGGAGAACTCGGTGCCCGGTAGGACGCGCCTAGAGCGCGAGAACCTCCGGGCTGGAGCTCCAGACTCGCCTTGGCCCCTGGTAGTGGAAATTGCCCCAACGTCTCCAACTTCCCGGTCTCGGCCGAACGGGCGAGTGCGGCCTCACCCACCTAGTCTCGCGTTCGCCCCACAGGGCAGCGACCCAGACCGTCCGCTTAGTTAATCCTCAGCCTCGGGTTACTTCTTGCCAGATAGAATTTTCAGAGGCTTGTTCACAGTGATGTTTCTGGTTGTCCCGGTTTAGGATGAGTTGAAAGGGTGTCTTTAAGTGATGTGTATAGATAAATATCTATGCAAAATGGAAAGCAAGATGTTTCCTGGTTAGCAAACTGGGGTGTTTATCATCAAAAATTACCTGCTTGTTAATCCCAAATTTGAAATATTTATGTGAACCAAAGCACTTTTCTTTGGATCGTGTGTAGATAGGATTTAAGTTAGTCAGAATTTTGGCACAGCAAGCATCAAATGTCCTTCACATTTGGACCTGTACACAGCCTTGTAAGTGTTCGACCTATGGATTAAATAAACTGTATTTTAGCAATACCTTTCAGTTGTCTCAGATACTAATTCTTTAAACCACTTTTACAGGGTCACAAAGTAATATTCATTTGGTCTTCACTTTTATTTTCAAACCTTGCTAGGAATTGGTGTCAAGATAAAGTGGTATGTAGTGACAACATTAGGGAGACATGGGAAAGGACTTGTATGATTAAACTGGATTTAATCCTGAGTAACCAGGCATGCTTAAGTAAAACCAGTTCGCTAAGTAGGCTGTAAACCTTTGACCCCACCAAAAAAATGATCTTTAAATGAGGTGTGATCTCAGCATATGTCTTACTCAATGAGCTTTTGATTTTTCATAAGATTTCATGCAACAAAGAATTAAAGCTTTCACATCTAGGTACAGATTTTTGAAAGGGGACTGGAATCGCCCTCTTGTAGATACTTTTCAGTTACTTTGAAATAGTAAATTCAGCTCTTAAGAGTAGCACACTCATGTGGTTTTGTTTGTTTTAGTTGGACTTTGACTCATTTTGACGTAGATACCTTTAAACTGTGACTGTTTGGGCCGGGCGCCGCCGTGGCTCACGCCTGTAATCTCAGCACTTTGGGAGGCCGAGGCAGAAGAATCACTTGAACCTGGGAGGCAGAGGTTGCAGTGAGCCGAGATCACGAGCCTGGGCTACAAGAGCCAAACTCCGTCTCAAAAAAAAAAACCACAAAAAACAAAACAAAACAAAAAGACCCAACAACAAAACAAAAAACTCCGAATACTTGAAGTGGCCAGAGTTGGGAGTGAAAATAAGGAATATATTATTGTATTTTCATGCTAAAGTTTGATGATAATGCCAACACCCAATGTATAGCAGAAGCTAACAAAGTGGAGATGGGACAGTGGAAACAGTTCTTTCCCCTCCCCACCCAAGGCAATAAGGGAATCCATTTTCTATAGAGAATTGAAAAACAATAATGAAACGTAGTATGTTTGCTTTCTATTAGTGCCATATGCCTACAGTTCTAAATAGTGTCAGTGAAAAAAATGCTAAACAATATTAGTGATGAAATATTCCCTCTCTCACTACCCAAATACACCACTGCTGTATTGGGAAGATGGAATTTGACTAACGCCATATATGAATCTATTCCGGCGTAGTGTAGCAGGATTCTGTTGTATCCAGATGACCACTATATTAAATTCTGTTCTTCCAGTATGTATTTGTAAAATTAACTAAGTATGTATTTGTAAAATTAACTAAATAATTTAACAGTTGTTAAATTAGTTTTGACGAGGAAATTGGCAATATGATTTTCAGTGATGACACATTCTGGATGAATATAGAACACAGTCATATACGTATATGCATATGCATGTCTCAGATGAGATCTTGAAATGTTTTTTTTTTTTTTTTTGAGACAGAGTCGTTCTGTCGCCCAGGCTGGAATGCAGTGGTGCAATCTTGGCTCACTGCAACTTCCGCCTCCTGGGTTCAACTGATTCTTCTGCCTCAGCCTCCCTCATAGCTGGGACTACAGGTGCGCACCACTATGCCTGGCTAATTTTTGTATTTTCAGTAGAGAAAGGGTTTCACCGTAATGGATAGGCTGGTCTTGAACTCCTGACCTTGTGATCTGCCCACCTTGCCTTCCCAAAGTGCTGGGATTACAGGAGTGAGCCACCGTGCCCAGCCAAGATCTTGAAATCTTTAAAGAGCAAATTAAATGGTGAAAGAAATTAACTTAGCAAAAATGTCATGTTAGGTACAGTTCTCACGTCTTTGCTTTTGCATTATTTGATACATAATTTAATCTTTCTTCCTTTTGTTACTTGGTACAAATCAGTGCTGAATCCCCTCTTTTGGCTGTTACTATGTATCAGGTGTTGTAAACTAATGTTTACCATAATTTGGATAATAAACCTACCATTTGGGGAGACAGTGAAAAAAAAAGAGATTCTTTTTCCCAAATGGAGTATTGGTAATTATTTGTTTTAATTATTCTCAATTTTGCAGATAATTGGGTTAATGTCATTTTAAAAATTATACTTGTTTTTGACTAGATGGGTATATACTTTTGAATTATTGCTAATATCACACTAATTCCTTTTTGTTAAATGTGTCTTCATAGATTACACACACTCCTGCAGGAATACTTATCAGGGTTTTAATGGTAAGTATCCTCTTTCAGCTTTTCTCTTCATGCCCATAAAAATACAGTATCAATGTAAAAAGCCAGTTCTACCTATTTCAGTCCTTGTTTTGGTTCTTGATATATCACTTATGTGTTAATATTTTCTTACCATATATAGTATTTGAATTGGGGAATTTGCTATCAGAAAATGTTAGGGGTTATTCACGTTAGTTTGATATATATATATATTTTTTTGGTCCATTTTGTTTGAATTGTGATTATGTTAATGTGTTCCAAAGGGCCTAACTACATTCTCTGTGATGAATCACAAGACACTGGTTGAGTTATTTTGGTTGAATTAGAGGCTTTGATATTGAGTAATGTAGACTAAGTGGATTATTGGCTTGGTTCTATGTAGCTTGTATTGTAATGTATTTTGACCTTGTTTTTGAGGTCATTTTCTTCAGTGTGTCCAAATGTGTTAGTATATAAAGAGCTGTCTAGAGGAGCACATAAAGAAGCTTGATTGTTTATTGACATGAGCATGACATTAGACTTGTGACTATAGAGCTAGATAGAATCATGAGAGGTATGTAGAATACAATTGGATGTCATTTTGATAGTTATTAGAGTTAGGGCCCTGCCACACAAGATAATAATACGAAAAAGATCAAAGAACAATTAATACAGGTTAAAAAACATATGAAGGACTTGAGGGAGTGGCATTAAATATCCTGAGTGCCAGAGATGTAAAGTCCAACTTTCGTACAGAATAGAATATATTGGCAAAGTAAAACTGAAGCATATGTACTACTAAAGACTATGCCATTGATGGGAATAATCACTGAACAGTTGATTTTTATTTTATCTTCTTTAAAGATTTAAGTTTGGATTTCATGTGGGCTAAAAGGGCTTAGCATATAGGGAGTTAGTACTGAAGAATATATTTGTGAGCTGGAAATTGAAAATTACCAAAGGAAGTTTAATTTGCATCCACATGTAGGTTATATTGAAAACTGGAAAATGAACGAGAAAGCCGTTTCATAAGTTTTGATATAAAGATTTTAAGGCCTTGAACTTGGGAGGTGATAGTAGTAATCTTAAAAATAAAGAGCAAATTAGCAGAACTTGCAGGCTGACTAGTAATGGGCAGAAAATTGAGAGGGTTGAATAAAGACGAATCCAGAATTTTAAACTGGAATGTAGGACTAGTGCTTTTACAAGGGAGAGGGGGAGGGGAAGGGGAAGAGGGAGATAATTTGTAATGATAAAAGGCCATCTAGGATTTACTGGATAGTTGGATTTAATGTCTAAACATAGGACTTGAAATGCAGACTCATGCAGGGTTAGGCATTTATTTATTATATGGTGTTGCAAAAAGATCTAATATTATGACTTTTATTTTTTTCTCCTAATTTTAGTTATAATAGTGGTTCTCATCTGAGGGTGATTGTTGGAATCTCCTGGGGAGCTTTTTCAAAGTCTCTCTGCTCAGACATAGCCTATACCTCTTGAATCTTAATTTCAGTGCAAGTGGTCTTTGGCTGTGTATGTTGTGTAAAACCACTCTGATTTTGGAAGGCACCTCTGATTAAAGGCCAATGCTTGACAGTACTTCTGGGTCTAGATTATTTATATTTTACAAATGAGGAACTTAATTTCAGGGATTCTATTTGACATTGTTCAGCAAATATTTAGTGCCTGCTGGGCATCAGATATTGTTCTAGGAGGTGGGAATATAGCAGTGAGCAAAATGGACAAATATTCCTGCCTTTGTGAGGCTTTCAGTCTAGTGGGATGAAATAGTAAACAAGATAAGAAATAATACGTATGTCATAATTTAGTCCACAGGGGAAAAAAGGAGTAATATATATTGTATGTAAGATGATGATCATTGCTAGGGAGAATAACAGAGAAGGAAGATAAAAATGTGTGTGTACTTGTATGTGTTGCAATTTTAGAGTCTCTGGGGAAGGACTCACCAAAAAGATGACATTTGAGCATAGATTTAAGATAGGTGAGTATGTAAGCCATGAAGCTATTTAGAGGAAGACTTACAGGCTTTAAGAAATAAACAATGCGTAGGTACCAAAAAGCCAAAAATATATTTTATTGTTAGCACTGTATTTTCTAGGTAGTGAAATGAAGTAGAAGGCATTGGAAAACATGGCACAATACAGGTTTTCCCCACACTATTTCTTGGAAGGAATATGTATTTCCAGTGTCTCCATATTTTCCTTCTTGCTTCATAATATTTTTTATATAGATAGCATATAGAAAAAGGGGAGAGAAAAGGGTGCGCTAGCTCATGCCTGTAATCCTAGTGCTTTGGGAGCCTGAGGTAGGAGCACTGCTTGAGGCCAGGTGATTGAAACCAGCCTGGGCAACATAGTGAGACCCTGTCTCTACAAAAAAATTTTTTTTTTTTTTTTTTTTTTTTTTGAGACGGAGTCTTGCTCTGCCGCCCAGGCTGGAGTGCAGTGGCCGGATCTCAGCTCACTGCAAGCTCCACCTCCCGGGTTCACGCCATTCTCCTGTCTCAGCCTCCCGAGTAGCTGGGACTACAGGCGCCCGCCTCGTCGCCCGGCTAGTTTTTTGTATTTTCTATTAGAGACGGGGTTTCACCATATTAGCCAGGATGGTCTCGATCTCCTGACCTCGTGATCCGCCCGTCTCGGCCTCCCAAAGTGCTGGGATTACAGGCTTGAGCCACCGCGCCCGGCCCAAAAAATTTTTTTTAAAAAATTAGCCAGGCATGGTGGTGCCCCCCCCTATAGTTCCAGTTACTCCAGAGGCTGAGATGGGAGGATTGATTGAGCCCAGGAGGTGAAGGCTGCAGTGAGCTATGATTGTGCCACTGCAGTCCAGCCTGGGTGACAGAGCAAGACCTTAACGCTGGCTTGACTAGAACAGATGATTTTTTGCTGAGCACTCTTAAGACAAGGTTAGAGTGTTGAGGTGTAGCCAGAAAGCATTGAAAATCAAAGATAATTTGCTTATATATCAGAAGCAATAGCAAGTGAAGACCTGAAAAAGTTGAGGGAGTAAACAGTGCAGGTTCAGGGGAATGAGCATTCCAGGCAGTGGGAACAGCAGCTGCCAAAATGGGTATACACCTTGTGTTCCAGAAACATCAAGGAACCTGGTGTTGTAGGAGTGGAGTAAACAGGGGTGTATAAAATTGATAATGAAGTTAAGAGGTGATGAGGCAGATCATGTAGGGCAGGGTTTCTCAAATTTCTTACATTTTGGACTGGGTAATTTTTTGTTGTGGGGGATGTCCTGTGCATCGTAGAACTTTTAACAGCCTCCTTGGCCTCTATATGCTAGATGTCAGTAGCATCTGCCCCCTAGTTGTGACATCCAAAAATGTTTCAGACATTGCCAATGTCCCCAGGGGGTGCAAAGTCTCCCCTAGTTAAAACCACTGGTATAGGTTCTTATATGTTATTTTAAGCTTTGGCTTTTACTTGGAATAAGAGGAAGCCATTGGAGGTTACTGAGCATTGAACATGATTGAACTTACATTTTATCAGAATTATTCTGGCTGTTGTCTTCAGAATAAACAGCAAAGGAGCAAAAGTGGAGCAGGAAAACCAGTTAGGAGACTTTTGCAATAACCTAGGTGGTAGATGCTGGTATCCTGTAGTAGGGTGCTGGTAGTGTAGAGTTGCTAAAAAGTAGTCCCACTCAAGACTTAATGTCACATAGCTAGTTATTTTGGTCATAGGTTAGTTTTTAATTTTTTTTTTTTTGAGACGGAGTTTCTCTCTTGTGGCCCAGGCTAGAGTGTAGTGGCGCCATCTCAGCTGACTGCATCCTCCGCCTCCTGGGTTCAAGCGATTCTCCTGACTCAGCCTCCTGAGTAGCTGGAATTACAGGCTCCCACCACCACGCCCGGCTAATTTTTTTTATATTTTTTAGTAGAGACGGAGTTTTACCATGTTGGTCAGACTGGTCTTGAACTCCTGACCTCAGCTGATCCACCCACCTTGGCCTCCCAAAGGGTTGGGATTACAGGTGTGAGCCACCTTGCCCAGCCCATAGGTCAGTTTTTTCCTCCAGTATTTTGCAGCTGCTTCTTTGTGTTTAAATTAAAAATGAGTTTTAGCATTTTTGAGCATGTATTTGATTTAAATTATTAGGTCAGTTTTATTTTTGTTGGTAAATTATTTTCATTTAAGAGATACTGTGTTCTCACAGTTTTATTTTTAAAAGTGATTTTAAAATTCATTTTGGTGACTGGAAGAAAAATTTATATAAAAGCAGTCATCTTACAGAATCAATAGCCGTATAACTACACTGTATACAATATAAAGACTTTTCCTCCTGTTTAAATGAGTAGTAACAGTTCTATGAGCAATCAACCAGAATCATTGCTATATAAAGGTAGCTTTTTAAATTTTTGTACATTTCAGAGTATCTAACACATGCATGGTTAGTGTGCAATAAATGTTAATAATTTTGATTATAGTGAAATAAAAATAGAATAAAAAACTGAAGGTTTTAGTGTTCAAAGGCAGCCAATGCTAACTCAAAATAGAAACTAGCAGAAATAAAACATAAGATTTTTTTCTCTGTGTACCTGACTAAACATAATCTTATTTTTAAATATGAGGCCTTAGAGGAAAACTTTCCATTTTTAAAACTTTATTTTAATCTTAGAATTATCCTCTAATATATGAGCATATATTTTACTATATACTTACCCACTTTATCACAAAAAATTAACTATTTTATTAATCTGGGACTGTGTTGTCCAGTTTGGTAGCTGCTAGCTACATGTTACTATTTAGCACTTAAAACATGGATAGTCTGAATTGAGGTGCTCTGTAAGTGTAAATTACACACCAGATTTGAAGTCTTCAAATGAAAAAAGCAGTAAAATATCTCCATATGTTTTGTGTATTGATAAACTTTTTGTACTGTTATATTAAAACCCATTAGTATGTCTCGTACTTTGAATGGATCTTTTTTAGCATATATTGTTTTGTAATATCGACATTATTTGGAAAACAGTGGTTTTTATATAAAATGCAGATTTTCCAAATATTGATAAGTTTTATGGCACAATATTTAAAAAATCATATTCAGTAATACCACCACCAACCTTATCAGAAAGTCTTGCTAAGTATTGGGAAGCTGTCAAGCTCAAGGTGGTAGATACAACTTTTAAAAAATTCTCATGTTCGCCGGGTGCGGTGGCTCAAGCCTGTAATCCCAGCACTTTGGGAGGCCGACACGCGGGCGGATCACGAGGTCAGGAGATCGAGACCATCCTGGCTAACACGGTGAAACCCCGCCTCTACTAAAAATACAAAAAAACTAGCCGGGCGAGGTGGCGGGCGCCTGTAGTCCCAGCTACTCGGGAGGCTGAGGCAGGAGAATGGCGTGGACCCGGGAGGCGGAGCTTGCAGTGAGCTGAGATCCGGCCACTGCACTCCAGCCCGGGCAACAGAGCAAGACTCCGTCTCAAAAAGAAAAAAGAAAAAAAAAAAATTCTCATGTTCACTTAAAAGCATGAATTTTATCATTGACAACAAATAATGTCAGCTGTTTTCGTTAAAACAATGGTTTTACTTAGTTCTTTTTTTTTTTTCCTTTGAGACGAGTCTTGCTCTGTTGCCCAGTCTGGAGTGCAGTGGCGCGATCTTGGCTCCCTGCAAGCTCCACCTCCCGCGTTCACGCCATTCTCCTGCGTCAGCCTCCTGAGTAGCTGGGACTACAGGCACCCACCACCACGCCCGGCTAATTTTTTGTATTTTTAGTAGAGACGAGGTTTCACCGTGTTAGCCAGGATGGTCTCTATTTCTTGACCTCGTGATCCGCCCGCGTGTCGGCCTCCCAAAGTGCTGGGATTACAGGCGTGGGCCACCAAGCCAGGTCACACACAGTTCATTTTTAAGAAAATATCTGCCAAATGCCCAAATCTGAAAACCATTGTATTTGTCTGTCAGTCTTTCTAGTAAAAAGAGTGTTCCTTGTAAAAAGTGGCTAATTCACAAACCAAACACTTGCGCAATAGCTTTTCCTGGGACAGCTATGGTACTTTGGTAGGCAGCCAAATTGCTTGATATGTTCTTCCCTTTCATTAGAGAGAATATAAAAAAAGGTGTACTTAAAGGTCATGTTTTAATAAAATTGATAATTCTTACTGCTTCATCAAGGACATTCTGAGGAGAAATTGGCATTTGTATTTTATTATTTTTACTGTGAGCGTGTAATGTTAAAGAATGTAATGACTACCAGTACAATCTGTTGCCACTGCCTTGATCTGTGCTAGGTCACCAGCAGTTTTATCCACCAGTGCTTTTGCACCTTCTGTGCAAGTGTCAACTCTGTGAAAAAGGCAAATAATGTTCAGGTGTTATTTATGAAAGTATTTTGACCTTGTGGATCCCCAGAAAGGTTCTCAGCAACTCCCAGTGGTCAGCAGCTGCCTTGACAACTGCTGTTCTAAGATAAAAATTGGACTTTACCACAGGACTAGTAAATTTAAGATGAGGCCACAAATGGCAGAGTAAGGCAGAGTATCACAAGCACCACGTGAGAGTTATAGGCTTTTGTGAATATTCAGAAGAAAGATGACACTCAGCTGAGAGAGTATCAGTAAAAGTTTTCTTGAATGTATTAGTATTTGAAATGGACTTTAAAAGATTAGAAAGTTTCAATAGGCCACTATTTAGGGTAGTAGAGGAAAATATTTCATGTAGAAGCGATAGCTTGAGACTAGACAAGAGGGATATGTATGGAATTTTGGGAAAATCATTTCATTTCATCTCTTTGGACTTCAGTTCCCCACATCTATAAAATGAGAGGATTGATTTTGAACATTTAGGTTGCTGCCAGGTTTAAAGTTGGATGACTTTGAGTACTATTTTTATAAAGTTGTTATTGTTGTCATTATTGTTAGGACTAGAGATATTTAAATGATTATATAAAATTTAATGTTTTAAAAATATAAAATTAAGGTATTTACTCTGTGTGTACCATTGTATTTATTTGTGTATCACATTTGGGGAGGATAGTAATGAGGGATTTTTAAAGTACTTTATAGAAAACAAATTGTAAATGTTTATTTTACTTTATGATTTTTATAGTCATCCTAAATTGATTTTGTTACCTCTTTTGTTGTATTTATTTTTCATATCAGAGGTTGGTATATAGGCAGAATTGCAGTGTAATAAAATAGACAATATGCTTATTGTGTATTAGTTTTTTTTTTTTTTTAGTGTTCACGTTAGAATTTGCATTCATTTGTTGAGTCATCATTTATAGGCACAGTGCCATAGATTGGTCTCACTCTGTGATTTTACTTTTTAAAAATGTCTATTTCAATTACTGTGAACAAGGCTAATTGGAAACGTGGCTGCTTCTGAGTTTTCAGACATTTAGAGAGGAGTTAGATGCATAAAACAGGTATAGTCTACTGCTGTCATATAGGACAAACATTTCCCCTTTGACATTATTAAATGCTGACTTCTCTTAAGAATAGGAATTATGTATCATTAATTATATATGCTATAGTGCTTGATACAAGGCCTTATAGTAGTCCCCTAGTCAAATAAATATTGGTTAAATTGAAAATAATTCTGTGGCCAGGTGCAGTGACTCATGCCTGTAATCCCAGCACTTTCGGAGGCCAAGGCGGGTGGATTGCTTGAGCCCAGAAGCTCAAAACCAGCCTGGGCAACACGGTGAAAGCCCATCTCTATCAAAAATACAAAACTTAGCCAGTCTCATAACCAGTCTCAAAAGAAAATCAAAAAAGAAAATAATCCTAATGTAGAACTTTTAGTTGAAAATATGTTTTTCTTTGAAATATCAGGCTTTTTTTTTTAAAGCAAATTTGATTTAGTAGCTTCTCATCTTTGTGTTTTTCCTTTCAGCATTTAGTGTGAATTTAGTTTAAATGTTAATGGTAAATTATTATCTCAGGAGGTAGACAGGAATATCTTGTGTTTTGTGCAAAGATCCCTGAAGAAAATGGTGTATTTTACTGACAATTTCTTATTGACTCTCTTTTAGGAATGGATCGTGATTATGGCCCTGGATCTTATGGAGGTCTGGCATTCAAGGATATTTATCTAAAAATTCTCCTTTTGAGTGCCAGTAAAGGTGAGCATCATATAACTTTTTTCTTTTTAAACTCTTATAGGGATGGATCGTGACTATGGCCATGGATCCTATGGGGGTCAGAGATCCATGGAGTCCTACCTAAACCAGTCATATGGCATGGACAATCACAGTGGTGGTGGTGGGGGTAGCAGGTAAATTGCTTAATCATTTGGCCAAATAATTAGACAACTATAAGATTCTGGATATATTAAGTATTCTTTAGGCATGTTATGATACTTGAACTTCACTGTTTGCTATTGAATCATCACCTTAAATGTTTAAAGGTGTTAATTAATGGGATAAAATTTAAATCAGGATTACTGGCAGACATTATTTTAGGAAAACACCAGATAACTATATCATGTCAATACAATAGAGTAAGATACTCTGTTTTTAGCAGTGAACTTTTTAAAAATTCTTTTACTTCTAACTTCTTGTCAATCAAAATATCCTGAAAAATGATATTAAAATGTTATTGAAAATATTATTTATGAAGCTTTTTCTTAATAATTAAAAAAATATTTTCTAATGTGGGGTGCTGTGTAAATTAGCAAAGCAGTCTAACTAGAATGGATTTTACTGAAACAGTCTAACATTTGCTTTCTAAGAAACATTCGAGACATATTCCTTTAATTCTAATTTTAAAAGAAGAGCATATTGCAATAATATAACTATTTTTAAAATTATGTTCAGGTTATTTATTGGCAGGTACTACTTATACCAAAGCACTTGTGCTCTAGGCTAGGAGCGTTGTATTAAAGCCATGAATACTATACCTTTGACTAGTCTAGATTGTATTTATATTTTACTGTTACTACTGTATAAAGCTTAAACCTACTTAAATAACTACAAGCTTTAAGGTTGACCATATTTCAGGAGAAGGGGTGTCTACTTTTTGAGGCACAAAGGTTCCTGCTGAATATAAGTAAAACTAGTTAGTAGACATGTGAAACAGTCATCCTTCTTCATAAATTGAAGGATCCGGATTCCTTAATGATGGACTGAATGATGCTTACTTTCCTTCTTTCTGCTTCCAGTGTGCCACTATGATTTATAGTAAAGAAAAATTAAGAAAGGGAACAGTTGCAACTGTTTTGCTTATGTGATAGATGTTCTGAAAAATGTAGTTGGAAATAGGAATAATTTTTATATGGTTACTAGGATTCAGAAGTAAATAATACCTTCTATTTAGTGATCTGTAAATAATTGAAGTAATGTAACAATGTTTTAATATGTCAGTTATTGCCCTTTTATATTGTGAATGTAATGTGCATAAGCTATTTCTGTAGATGTTATTGTTTTATCTCATGTGTAATTGTGGGTCTTTATAAAATTGTGTTGTAAGATATCAAGCAACTTTTGTAATCCATGCTTTGGGTTTGTGAGAAGGAAGATGATTTATTTCTTCTGTTAACTCTCTTAAAACCTCGAGGAGACTGTGTGCTCCCTTTTTAAGGATAGTTTTATGTGATAATTTCCTGAAGGATATAATTTTTCAAATAATTGAGTATATTATAAGATGTATTCTTTTTCATCTGCCTTGAAAATTCATATGCAGAGGGTATATGTTGGTGATCTTTTACTTTTATGTTTTATCTGTTTATCCTTCTAGATTTGTTAGATTTTCTAGTCTATAAGTAAAAAGTGATTGAGGATTGATTAATTGACCTTGGCTGAAGTTTGGCAGATTGTCAAATTTTTATAACCAGAGATAATTCCCCAAATTTTGACTTCTACAGACACAATGAAGCAGTTTGTGATATAGATTATTGGGAGTGTAAAAGGATCTCTCTGTGTCACAAATAACCTACATCTAAGTAGACTTCAATTTGTGTCCCTATTGAAAGCCAAAATATTGTAAATGTTTTGTAATTTTTAATAATAGAGATAGATTCAAAAAAGTTTGAATAGTTTGTGAACTTTAGCAAATGACCTTTTCCAAGACTAGGGCTGGGCTTAAATAATGACAGACAAATCTTTTCTTCTTCATAAAATAGAAAAGCTGCTAAGAAGCAGATTTTTAAGCTAAGTTTTACTAAACTCAATTCATGTTTAGAATCTGACTCAGATAGCTTTCTATCTGGTCTCACGTTGAACTGCCCAGCCCTAATCAAGTGTGAACAAAAGTAGAACTGTGCAAACCAGTATGATATAAATGAATTTTAGTTGATAAATGTCATCTGATAATTTGTCTTTTGAATTGTCTAACATTAGTAAGCTTACTTTTGTTTTTTCCCTCACTGTGCAACTTTTCCAGGTTTGGACCTTATGAGTCTTACGACTCCAGGTCTTCTCTGGGTGGGCGAGATCTGTACAGATCTGGCTATGGTTTTAATGAACCCGAACAAAGCCGCTTCGGAGGTAGTTATGGTGGTCGATTTGAGAGCTCCTACCGGAATAGCCTTGACTCTTTCGGAGGTAGAAACCAGGGCGGGTCTAGCTGGGAAGCACCTTACTCCCGTTCAAAATTGAGGCCTGGGTTTATGGAGGACAGAGGAAGAGAGAATTACTCTTCCTACAGCAGTTTTTCTTCACCCCATATGAAGCCTGCACCTGTAGGCTCTCGGGGGAGAGGAACGCCTGCTTATCC
Organism: Piliocolobus tephrosceles; assembly: GCF_002776525.5. Lineage (NCBI taxonomy): Eukaryota > Metazoa > Chordata > Mammalia > Primates > Cercopithecidae > Piliocolobus > Piliocolobus tephrosceles. The sequence goes on along the minus strand of NC_045434.1, from coordinate 132,220,477 downwards.
TGAAAGTACGTTTGGAAGCAGAAACTATGATGCTTTTGGAGGACCATCAACAGGCAGAGGCCGAGGCCGAGGAGTAAGTACAACAGAATCTTTTCAGATTCTTTTCACTAGTCACTCTTTTAAACCCTTTCAAGACCATCGCTTTCAACTAGAATAAACACTGTTCATCCCAGTGTATTTTGAAGCAAAAGCTGAGTCGTAAATATAATTTTTAGGTTGACTGTAAAAGTTTTTCCAGCACCTCAGAAAATAAGTGGCAGTTTGAGATGATCATAAAGTTGTGCCAAATCTCCCTTTATTAAAAAGGTGAGGCTGTTAGGTTTGGTCTAAAAGGGGTTAAAAGGAGTTGCATTTTTCCTTGTAAACACTAGCAGTTTTGCTGGTGGAATAGTTTGTGGATTATTGTGAAAGGTCACTGAACCCTTTTTGAGTTTTCGAGTAGGTTAAAGGTGCAATGTATGATAAAATGTTTATACTTTGTTGCTAAACTCTAGCAAGTAGAATTTCTTCAAAGCTCCATGTTTCACATTAAACACAAGAGACTAAAAGTTGATGATAGATCAGGATAGTTTAGCCATGTTTATGTGGTGAAGAAGTTGATGTGTATAATAGATTGTACAATGATTTGTGGTCAGTGTAATTTTGCTAACTCACTCTTACAATATGTCCAATTGCTGGTTGTTTAATTTTCCCTCGTGTTACTAGTTTTACTCTTGAGAAATAATTTCCACCTGTACAGATACGTTTATGATTTCTTCTTAGGAAGTAATATTTTGTAAATTATTGCTTAAATGAGTAAATATACTAGTCCACAATTGTTTAACGTTAGGGTACATAGTGTAAACATTATGCTTTATGTTCTTAGGTCACTTGATTGACATGAAATTTTACCTAGTGCGTGTAGATTGTGGGGTTGTTATATAGTCTGATCATTTAAAGAGTGTTGTATTTTTGTTATAATGTAAGAATCCTTTTAAGTCAGCTGCTCTTAATATTTTCTTTGCAGAGGAAAGTATTTCTAGTAAAAAATGTAGTAGGGTACATACACGTTTTTGACTGGTTATTAACCTTTGGTATGTCAGTGTAGCTTGTTATACTTGTGTAGAAATTTTGCATTTTTAACAGTTGCTCTTTACTTATGTAAAAATGCATTGCACCTTTAATGTGTAATTAAGGGAGATTTTCCTGATATGACTTTTTAAATTACCTGGAAACACAACTAGGTTAGATAGGCATTCCTAAGCATAGTATACAAATGTAAGCAACTTATACATTACAGTCCCACTATACTTCATGATCATAGGTTAATTGAAAATAGTTGGGATGACAGGCTTTGGGTTTTGAATTGAAAATCCATTCTAGTTTGAAAATTTGGAAAACACTTAATATTTTCCATGCTGTATATTATTTTAGGCAAAGTGTGTTTTCTTAATGAGGCTTCAAAAGTAAATTTCGTTTTCATAATAGTAAAGCAAGTATTCTTGTACTTTGTATTTACCATTCTAGTCTGAATGGACTTTTCTTTCTTTCCTCCTGTTAGTGAAGTAGATGAGCCAATAGGACCTACATTTTAAATCTTCACTTGTACAATTTCCCTTGGGTCCTTCTCTTCAGATTACTCCTCCATCTTTATCTTCTAAAAGTAAGATTAGCAGAGTAAATTTCTGTGGACATGTGGCCTCTTGGTGTAGATTTGGATAATGACAAGAGAAGAGGAAGGGACACAAAGAGTCGTTTGGTTGCATGACTCTTCATCTGTAAACTTTTGTTTCTTGGGCTTCGGGGTCAGAAAATGTTTCTCTAGGTAAGAATGTGAATGGAACGTCAGATGCAATTCTTTATCTGAAGTGTGTCTTGGAAGTTGATGCATGGTTATGCTTTAACTCTCCTATTTCATACTAATGTTCCATCTCGCTTTCTCATTCCCTTTTTCAACAGGGAGAATACTAAATGATTTCTGGATCTTTTTTACTTCAAACTACAAATATGGTCTTCTTTGTGTATCTTAGTTTTAAGCCAGGTTTTAGTAAAATAAAGATTTCTTTTAGGGTCTTTTCATGGGAAAACATCAATTAGGAACTCTGAAGAGGAGTTGTCAGAGAGTTGTACAAGTGGTAACATTTGGACAGGCACATATGTTGTCTATAATCTCAAGTAATTTTGAAATGTAAAAGTAAAAACATAGGTAGCAAATATTCATTATTTGTTCTACTGGAAATAAAAATACTAATTCAATGGATTTGAGTTTATGTAATAATTTACAGAGTTTTTCAGTGTGTTTTTTCAGAATGGACATGTAAAATTTAGTTACATTCCAGGGAATTTTCAGGTGAAAATTAGTAGATAGTTAACATGAAAATTTTATATGAATTCATAGTTTTTCTTGGACAATATGCTAATACTTATTGATTTCACAAATTTACAGCATATGGGTGATTTTGGAAGCATTCATAGACCTGGAATTGTTGTTGACTATCAAAACAAATCCACCAATGTGACAGTTGCTGCTGCAAGAGGAATAAAGAGAAAAATGATGCAGCCATTTAATAAGCCCAGTGGAACCTTTATCAAGAAACCCAAACTAGCAAAACCTATGGAGAAGATAAGCCTCAGCAAATCACCCAGTAAGTAAGAAAACATAATCGCTATGATTCAGGATACTTTTTATTTTTTTTAATTCCATACTTTTAGGTAATTTTTTCATGTTTATATGCCAAAACTACTTAACAATTGTTTGTGATTGTAGAAATTAGATCTGTAAATTCCCTATTGCAGTTAATAATTGGTCATGAATACCCAAAGATACTTTAAAAATGTACATACCCTGGTCCATTCCTTTTTCCTGAATCCTATGTGGTTGTGTATCAAACCCTCTACAGCTGAGAAAACAGGCATAGAATAGATAAATAATTTGCTGCCTAGGTCAAACAACCAGTAAGTGGTAATGCCAGGATATATTCCAGAGCAAGTAATGCTCTAGAAATCCTGTTCTTAAACCTCCCTATGATTGTAACAGAAATTTGCTTTGTATTCATTTTTCCCTTTTATTTTAAAATAACTTTTTCCCCTGATTATACATTATAGACATTTTATTATGTAATATTTGAAAAAACTGAAATTGCAATGTTAGATTCTTTTCTCAACATATATTTTCTATAATATAAAATTTGAGAAAAGTTTAAAAATTGTACTTAAATTACTTTCTCATCATGCCTTATTGTTTAATAAGAAACAATATTCTGGAATTTCTGGAATTCCTGGAATTCTGGAAACCTGATACTAAGCAGAGTATGTGTTGTGGGGATACCTTTAACAATGTGTCAGTTGATAGACTGTTATGTATCAAATTTGAAATTTTATTAGACGTTACTATAATAGAAAATTCAGTTGATTCTCTTGGGACCTATTTCAAAGATATATTTTGCATGTATGGTTAAATATTGCAAAATTTTGATAAAGAAACTGATTTGCCATTACAGCAGATAATATGTATCCCTCCCCCATACCCTCTTTTTTATATAACAAAACTTGAGAATAGTGTTGTATAGCTAAAAATGAAACTCAGATTCTTTAGTTAAATTATGACTTCTCTGTCAGGTGTAAAATGGGCATTTAAAAAGATGATTGCTGAATTTTCCTCAATACAAGGTCTTGCTATGCTATAGTATAGACTATATGACTTTATAGAAAATTAGTAGGAAAGGAACCCTATTCTGTCACTTGGCTAGAAGTACAACATGTCATAGTTTTAGCATATGAAAGGAAGATTAAATTACTTATTTGAGGTAATATATAAATAAGTAGATTTTTCAAAGGCCATCCAAAAGGATAAGCAGTGCATAAAAGGAAAAATTTAAGGGCATATAGTTAAGTTTTTTTTTTTTTTTTTTTTTTTTTTGAGACAGAGTCTTGCTGTGTTGCCTGGGCTGGAGTGCAGTGGCCGGATCTCAGCTCACTGCAAGCTCCACCTCCCGGGTTCATGCCATTCTCCTGCCTCAGCCTCCGGAGTAGCTGGGACTACAGGGGCCCGCCACCTCGCCTAGCTAGTTTTTTTTTTTGTATTTTTAGTAGAGACGGGGTTTCACCGTGTTAGCCAGGATGGTCTCAATCTCCTGACCTCGTGATCCGCCCATCTCAGCCTCCCAAACTGCTGGGATTACAGGCTTGAGCCACCGTGCCCGGCTGTTTTTTTTTTTTTAAGTATAAAGTTAAATGTATTACAAGAAAGAACCTGCTCACAATGAGATACCACTTCATACCCACTAGGATAGTCATAATAATAAAAGGAAAATAACAGGTGTTGACAAGGATATGGGGAAATTGGAACCTTCACACATTACTGATGGGAATGTAAAGCAGTGAAGCCACTGTGGGAAGCAGATTGGTGCTTCCTGAAACAATTAAACATAGACTGTCCATATGATCCAGCAATTCTACTTCTAGGTGTTCTTCTACTCCAAAGAATTTAAAATAGTATTCAAACAAAAATTTATTTATTTATTTATTTTTATTTTTGAGACAGGATCTCACTGTGTTGCCCAGGCTGGAATGCAGTGGCGCAGTCTTGGCTCGCTGCAACCTCTGCCCCTGGGTTCAAGCAATTCTCATTCCTCAGCCTCCTGAGTAACTAGGACTACACATGTGCACCACCATGCCCAGTTAATTGTTGCATCTTGAGTAGAGATGGTTTTGCCATGTTGTCCAGGCTGGTCTTGAACTCCTGGCCTCAAGTGATCCATCCACCTCAGCCTCCCAAAGTGCTAAGATTACAGGCATGAGCCACTGTGCCTGGCCCAAACAAAAATTTATATATGAATGTTTATAGTAGCATTATTCATAGTAGCCAAAAGGTAGAAACTATTGAAATATACATCAACAGATGAATGGTTTTAAAAATGTGGAATATTCATATAATGGAATATTATTGAACCATAAAAAAGAAGGAAGTACTTACTAATACATGGTACAACATGAGTGAGCTGTGAAAACATGCTAAATAAAAGTCAGACCAAAAAGGCAACAGGCAGGATGATTCAGGTATATGAAATACCTAGAGTAGGCAAATCCGTAGATCAGAAAGCAGATTAGTGGTTACCAGGGCCTTAGGATAGGGTTGAAATGGGGAATGACAGCTTTATTGGTTGATGAAAAGTTCTGTAACTAGATAGTGGAGATGGTTGCATAACTTCGTGAATGTACTTAATGCCATTGAATTGCACATTTTAAAATGGTTAAACGAGTAAATCTTGTGTTTTGTGTATTTTATCACAATAGAGAATTTTTTTTTGAAACGGAGTCTCGCTCTGTCCCCCAGGCTAGAGTGCAGTGGCCAGATCTCAGCTCACTGCAAGCTCCGCCTCCTAGGTTTACGCCATTCTCCTGCCTCAGCCTCCCGAGTAGCTGGGACTACAGGCGCCCGCCACCTCACCCAGCTAGTTTTTAGTAGAGACGGGGTTTCACCGTGTTGGCCAGGATGGTCTCGATCTCCTGACCTCGTGATCCGCCTGTCTTGGCCTCCCAAAGTGCTGGGATTACAGGCTTGAGCCACCGCGCCTGGCCTACAATAGAGAATTTTTTTAAAAAAGAGAACAAATGTGCTTTTATTTTGGAGATTATAAATTTTAAGAAATTTCCGAGAGCTCCTACAATATGAACATGAGTTCTTGCATCCAGATCTCTGCAGTGTTTACTGGACTTCCATTTTCATGCTGGGGCAGGTTGCTTTAGTGTTTCCCAAAGTATGCGGTGCCCAAGATGATTTTAGGTGATAAGGATATTATTGCTTAGAATAAGGATAGGACAAATGAGCAGATTTAAAGAAAAATATGTAGCAAATAATCACATAGATGACAAGCAGATATGACGGAATTCGTGATGATGGTATTCAAATGAATGAAGTTAATTTACTGAAGTTTAAGAAATACTGGATAGTCTCCAACCCCGATTTTTTTAGTGAGTTCAATTTCAGATTACAATCACTAAGTAAACCTCGTAAGTATGTACTTTATGAACTGATGATTGGAAAGAGAAAATGGAAAAATGAATTTTAGCTTTTACTTTTTTGTGTGATATCGTAGCAAAAACTGATCCTAAAAATGAAGAGGAAGAAAAGCGACGAATTGAGGCTCGGCGAGAGAAACAAAGGCGCAGAAGAGAAAAAAACAGTGAGAAATACGGAGATGGATACAGGTTTGTGCTTAGAGTCAGAAAATTAGGCTCATTAAAAAATGATTTCCTAGAAAAGGCAAACACATCAATTGTAATGTGAAAAAGTTCTTAAGATTCAAATGAAAAGACTTATTCAAAGATATAGAGGAATGCTTTTGATTTTTGATATTTATATGTAATCACTACTTAGAAAACATAAGAAAAAAGGCATTCTATTTATAATGGCAATCCAGAAATATAAAATATCCAGAAATAACAGCATTCTTAAAAAGACGTACTTGTCATTGAGGTTTGACTATATGGAGACATAGTGATTTTCATGGTCAGGAACTAAATATTACAAATATGTAAGTTCTTTCCAATCCAGATCCCAAAGGAAATTCTGAAGAAGAGTAAATGGGTAGGTACTGACTTTTTTTTTTTTTTTTTTTTTGAGACAGAGTCTTGCTCTGTCACCCAGGCTGGAGTGCAGTGGCCGGATGTCAGCCCACTGCAAGCTCTGCCTCCTGGGTTTATGCCATTCTCCTGCCTCAGCCTCCTGAGTAGCTGGGACTACAGGCGCCCGCCACCACACCTGGCTAGATTTTTTGTATTTTTTAGTAGAGACGGGGTTTCACCGTGTTAGCCAGGATGGTCTCTATCTCCTGACCTCATGATCCGCCCGTCTCGGCCTCCCAAAGTGCTGGGATTATAGGCTTGAGCCACCGCGCCTGGCCGGTACTGACTTTTAAGATAATCATTCATTAAAAAGCTGTAATAGTTAAAAATACATGGTAATACACAAAACTAATTACTATACCAGAATTATTAGCCTGTGAGCAGACTGTCAGGAAGAATGTAATATTTAATAAAGAGGATATTAGAAATAAGAGGGGAATTGGTTGAACAATGAAATAATAACAAAAATAATTTTAGAGCTTCCTCATATGACACCTGGAATGAATATAGTTAAAAAAAAATGAAAATTACAGAAAAACAAAATGTTCTGCAAGGAGATTTTTTCCCCAGGCTTAAAAGTTATAGAATAAATTACAAAGGAAATGAGCAGATTTGGCTAAATAAAAACTTAAAATTTGAAAGGAAAGCAAACAGACTTGGAAAATATAAACTTGAGAAATGATTAATGTCCAAATTAGATTAAAACATCACCCAAATTATTTTAAAAAGTAAGAAAACTAAGATGTTTAATATTTAATATGATGAGGAAACAGCAGCTAGTAATAATTTTAAGGAAATTGTTTAAACTTAACAGTAATTTAAACTAAAAATTTAAATAATAGTATGCCATTTTATTACTAAGGAGAAATTTTGATTTGCTGATTAAGGAATGATCAAAGGATACTTAAAATTTCTTGGTGACGTTATAATATCATAACTACTAGAAAGCAATTTAGCAGTTTTTAAAAAAATGTCTTAATTTTTCTTAAAGCCTTGAGCCCTGAAGTTTGAGGCCAGCCTGGGCAACATGGCAAGACCTCATCTCTAAATAAAACAAAACAATCCATAAAAAGAGTAGTAGTTCTAGTTTTAAGAACTACTGCTATTTTTAGTCCTTGTGAGTTCTCTGTCCCACTCATTGTCTCTTGTGATTCCTTCTTTTGGTAGAAGCAACAGTCAGAGTTATATTTTGGTGTAGAAATGAATTTTAAATTATCAGCCTCTTGGAGTGTAAAAATCATTTTACATTGTAAGATGCAATTTTTAAAATTGCCTTATGAATACTTTTCTCATTAAAAATTTCGGATCTGAATTACATTCATGTTGACATAATCTGGATTATCTTAATGTTAATATAATATATAAAATTGTGATTTGGAGAAAATGAAAGAACTGAACTTTCATTTAACTATGTTCTCTAACTCTAAATATAAATCTGATGATATAACCAAAAGAATGTCAACTCATAAATTATCATTGTAGGATATAATTTCTTTAAAGTAGTCTAAATTATGTTCACTTATCAGAGCAGTTTTACTTTGAGTTATGAGGATTCGAGATTGAGTAAATCACTATTCTTGTGATAGGTTCCTTCCCTTGGATATTTGAATGCTTTCAACATAATAAAGAGCATGGAAAGGTTTATACCTACCCTTAAGGGAACCTAGGGAGAAAGAGATGGATGTGTGAGAGATGTACATAAATAATAGTGTATGGCGAAGGATACCAGAAGAGAAGTACAATGTAGTCTCATGAGAAATAACTTCTAAATAAGAGTGTAGGAGGCCAAGCGTGGTAGCTCATGCCTGTAATTCCAGCACTTTGGGAGGCCAAGGTGGGTGGATTGCTTGAGCCTAGGAGTTCAAAACTAGCTTGGGCAACATGGTGAAACCTTATTTCTACAAAAAATACAAAAATTGAGCCAGGTGTGGTGGCACGTGGCTGTGGTCCCAGCCACTTGGGAGGCTGAGGTGAGAGGATAGCTTGAGCTTGGGAGGTGGAGGTTGCAGTGAGTTGAGTTTGCACCACTGCACTCTATGGCCTGGGCAACAGAGCAAGACTCTGTCTCAAAAAATAAGTAAATAAGGGTGCAGGGAAATCATGGGAGGTGACCATAATGGATGTGGTATTTGAATTGATCTGGGAATGGTAGGATTACAGGAGGAGTTGTGAGAGGCAGCCCAGGTAGAGGCCATGGCTTGCCATCAAAGCAAATAAATATGAATGTGTTATTGTTATTTAGAAAATTGAAAGCAGTGTAGATTGAAGTGACTTTAATGGGGTGAAAGGTGTAATCTTATTTAAACATTTAATGGAGACATGCTGTGCCAGATATTATTAAAGGTATTGGTGAGTAAGCCAAAAAGGAGAGATTAGGAAATTTCCTGGATGGCAGCGAAAACATTTTTGTCTTTGTTTTTTGAGCTTACAGAGCTAATGAAGCCCTTTGAGCAGTAATGTGCTCTTACCTGCTATAGGAAGTAACAATAATTAATTGAGTAATTGTGTGTTAGGAAATGTTCTAAGGGCTTTGTATGCATTAATTTTTAAAAATCCTCAGACACCTCTGTGAGCGTTCTCATCTCAATGTAAGAAAACCAAGGCCTAGAGAAGTCAAGTAACTTGCCCAAGATCACAAAATGGAATTAGGATACGAACTCAGCAGTTGGCTCCAGAGCTCATACTCTCAACCAGGAAAATAAATCTAGTAGCATTGCAAAGAATTAATTGGAAAATGGAGATTGGAGACAGAAACCAGTTACGTGACTGCTAGCATAATTCAAGGAAAAGCAAATAACGTAAGATAGAAACAGTTATGCTGGGCACAGTGGCTCACACCTGTAATCCCAGCACTTTGGGAGGCCGAGGCAGGCGGATCACCTGAGGTCAGGAGTTCAAGACCAGCCTGGCCAAGGTGGCAAAAACCCCATCTCTACTAAAAATAAACAATTAGCCAGGTATGGTGGTGCATGCCTGTAGTCCCAGGTACTTGGGAGGCTGATGTGGGAGAACCGCTTGAACCCAGCAGGTGGAGGTTGCAGTGAGCTGAGATTGCACCACTGCACTCCAGTCTGGGCAACAGAGCAAGGCTCCATCTCAAACAAACAAACAAACAAACAAAAGAAACAATTAGGTGAGACTGTTCATTATGGAGTGGCTCTTGAGCTTACAGATGTATGCATTTGTCCAGTCCAGGCCTATTAATTATCCCAAAGTGAAGTAGTCTTTAGAAGGCAAGACTTTTATCACCCAAGAATTCCATAGGAGTGAGTTATGATTGTCTGGTGGTGTGCCACTTTGCTTTGTTGACACTACCATTGGTTTAGAAGCTTGAGGATGGAACAACATGTAAAATAAGTTGCAGAACTTTGGAACTTGATACTTCTTGAGGTTTGCTTTGGCTTTTTAATTGGTCCAGGCTTGAAGTGGATAACTTATAGATCCACTGGTTCCATTTTTCCTACCCGGAAGCTCTAAAGTGGGCCAGGAATGCAAAGTGGTGTATGGGTGCGGTCCAAATAAGTACTTAAAGAAATAGTTTTTTTGGATTTAAGCTAAGTTTAATTCAGTCATAAAATGGAAGAAAGGAAATCATTTATGTTGGTAAAATTAGTTTCAATGGTATATTCTTATGAACTCTTTATAAGTGAATAAAGTAATATTTAAAGGAAAACTTTTTTTTCTCTTACAGAATGGCATTTACGTGTTCATTTTGTAAATTTCGAACATTTGAAGAAAAAGATATTGAACTGCATCTGGAAAGTTCTTCACATCAGGAAACATTAGATCATATACAGAAACAAACAAAATTTGATAAAGTAGTTATGGAGTTTTTGCATGTAAGTAGCTGTTTTTGAAGTGAGAAGCATTTTATTGATATGAATTTCTTATGATTTCATTTTTCACTTTCCCCATCTCTTGCATTTATGTTTCTAAAATTTTAATTTACTATTTAAAGAAAGAGTTGCTTTAAAATTAACTCAGAATTACTTGTGAATTCCTCTGTAATAGAATTTGTATTTGTTATTTCAGAAATGATTACATTTTTCACAGTTGTTTCTGGGGGAGGTGTCCTTTAACAACTTTATTGATGTAGAGTCAGCTATCATCCATTAACTGGAGTTGTGCTGGTTACATTCATTCATTATTTCAGTTGAGTCCTATAACAACTCATTTTTATCATGAAAGATTATGCTCAGAGCAGTTAAATGACTGTTAAGTGCCAATGCCAGGAATTCAGAAGTTCCGTAGGGGTTTGGCAAAGGGAAAGACGGTTGGGAATGTTAAGAAATGCTTAAAGAAAGGGCTTGAGCTAGACTGCTAATTGTACATACATAGAATTAATTTGGACAGAAGAGATGGAATTATTAGAAAGTTAAAAATACAGTGATCATCAAGTATACATATGTAACAAACCTGCACGTTGTGCACATGTACCCTAGGACTTAAAGTATAATTAAAAAAAAAAAAAAAAAAGTCAAGAAACAGTAAGTGCTGGAGAGGCCGTGAAGAAATAGTAACACTTTCACACTGTTGGTGGGAATGTAAATTAGTTAAATGATTGTGGAAGACAGCATGGAGATTCCTCAGGGATCTAGAATCAGAAATACCATTTGACAGAGCAATCTCATTACTGAGTATATATCCAAAGGAATATAAATCATTCTACTATAAAGACACATGCACACATATGTTTATTGGAGCACTATTTACAGTAGCGAACTAATGGAATCAACCCAAATATCCATCACTGATAAACTGGATAAAGAAAATGTGGTACATATACACCAGGGAATATTATGCAGCCACAAAAAGGAATGAGATTATGTTCTTTGGAGGGACATGGATGAAGCTGGAAGCCATCATCCTCAGCAAACTAACATAGGAACATAAAACCAAACACTACATCTTCTCACTCGTAAGTGGGAGTCAAACAATGAGAACACATGGACACAGGCAGTGGAACACCACACCCCGGGCCTGTTGTGGGGTTGGAGGAAAGGAGAGGGAATTTATAGGACTAGTCAGTAGGGGTAACAAACCGCCATGGCACATGTATACTTATGTAACAAACCTGCACATTTTGCACATGCATCCTGCAACTAAAAGTAAAATAAAAAAATAAAATAAAGACACTGGCTAACAACAACAACAAAAAAATACAATGATCAGGCTGGGCGTGGTGGCTCACACCTGTAATCCCAGCACTTTGGGAGGCTGAGGCGGGTGGATCACGAGGTCAGGGGTTAAAGACCAGCCTGAAAAACATGGTGAAACCCCGTCTTTAATAAAAATACAAAAATTAGCCAGATGTGGTGGCGCGTGCCTGTAATCCCAGTTACTCAGGAGGCTGAGGCAGGAGAATCACTTAAACCCGGGAGGCAGAGGTTGCAGTCAGCAGAGATCGTGCCACTGCACTCCAGCCTGGGTGACAGAGTGACACTCCATCTCAAAAAAAAAAAAAAGTGAACATTCATACCACCATAATCCTCATAGAACTAACTGTGACCCTTAATTTTTCTTCTGTAATTTACTTCTTTAATGGGTTTCTGTGTGTCCTTTATAACTTAAATACCCCCCTACTCTGGAAGACCTCTTAAAATATTCTAGCTCCCTTTGATCCCTTTCTCTATATGCTTAAAATATGCTTTGAAAAGTGAATAATTTTTGTAGGTTCCTAATATTTTATGATTATCTTTTCAACTAAATTGTAAACTTGAGAAAAGATGTTAATTCTTATATAGCAAATATTGTATCTTCCATAGGATGAACATGATGCTAAGCATTATATTGAGTACTCATTGAAAAACTGTTTGGATTCTTTCTATTTTGTTTTCTAGGAGTGTATGGTGAATAAATTCAAGAAAACATCTATTCGTAAGCAACAGACAAATAATCAAACAGAAGTAGTTAAAATAATTGAAAAAGATGTTATGGAAGGTAAGTATTTAAAACAAATTATTTTAAAATTCTACATGTATTTTTATATATCATAACCTGTTTAAATGTAAATGATAGCCACTAGAGTGATATACTACAGTCATATATACAGTAGCTCTGAGTGAGTTACCAGAAATGAACTTCTTTGTCTTCCTGTTCTCGTGCTTACAAATTTATCATTACCTGCCATTATTTTCTTCACTACAGTTTGAGAGGAAAAATTACCTTTTCCTCTGGATGAAAGATACTTCTCTCTGTTTTCTGTTTCTGTTATTCTTTCTCCCGAAATTCAAGTTATGAACTCTTCTGTTTTTTAGTCTTTCCTTCTCTTTTGATTCCATCTCTGGAGTCTGTAAATATGCTTTTACTTAAAAAAACAAAACAAAACAAAAACAAAAACTAACCAAACAAAAAAACAGCCAACAAAAGGAATTAAAAAAAAGGAAAGAAAAATAGACACTAGTTCTCCTAAATAACCTATCTACTTTTTCATTTTAAATAACCAAATAACCATGCTTCTTTAAGCATGATCCACACTAGTCTCTGCTTCTTCATCTCCCATGTATTACATTAAACAACTTTCGACTACTGTTAGTCTACTGAAACTGCTGTGACAGAAGCTACCAACACCAACTCCTCTAGGTTCTTTTGAATCATTATCTTCCGTAACATTTTTTACTAACTACATTATTCGTGAATCATTTTTCTTGCTTTGTTTCTGTGGCACTTCACTGGCCTAATGTTTTCTTTATCCTTTTGTCATTTTTTAGTCTCTATGCTTTCTCTGCCAGTCTTTTAGAATTTGATGTTTCTCAGTACCTTGTCATTAGCTCCATTACCATCTCCTTTTATATTCCTTCCTAATGAATTCACTTACTTACAGAGCTTAAGTTAGTATCTAGATGTTCATTACTTATACATCTATATTTCTAGCACAGATCTTTCTTCTGAACTCAGTCTTACACATCTGCCTACTGACATCTCTCTACAGTAGTCACACAAAATCAACATATCCAAAAAATTTATCATCTCCTTGAGCATATCCTACCTTACATAGAAAGCAAAACAAAACCTCACAGTTTTTTCCTTCGTTTATCTTGAAAAGGGCCTGCACCATCTACCAAAGCCGGAAGTAGAGAGTTATACGAGGTACTTTTTCCTTACTGTACCTTGAGTACTGATCAATTGATAATGTCAATTCTATCTTTTAAATATTTGTCAAATCTGTTTCTTGACGTCTCCTTTAAATACTGTATTTGTTCAAATCCTTGTCTATTGTCTTGACAATTGTATTTCCGAAGTAGTTTCCTTACTTCCAGTTTTTCTTATCTATGATTTTACCACATGATCTCGTTATTTCAGGAACTCTCAGTGGCTCCTCATCCTCTCCAGGATCAAGTTGCAAATTCCTAGGCATGGCACATAAAACTCTTTATTATTTAGGCCCTTTTTTTCTATTTTCATCTTTAGTCTCTTCTTCTCTGTTCCAGTCGTACTAACTTGCAGAAAGTACCATTTTATTTCATCCTTCCCTTGCATATGTTTATACCTTCATCTGTAGTAAACCCTAGTCACCATTTGCAAGATCCAGAATGTCTTTGTTCCTTATGAATCCAGTTTTGACATCATTTCCCCTTTTCTTACTCATCCACATTCATAATCATGGAAATTCTTATTTTACTACAAAATCAACATTTGTTTTCCTTTATGTTATAGTTTTGGGAGGGTAAATGTACAGGCCTCAGAGCATGATTGTTTAACCTGATTAGGAACTATAATGTAATTATACCTTAATAATTTTAATTAGTTAGTGATATATTAAATCTACATATGTAGATTTATGAGATGTGGTAGAAATACTCAACATAAACCTGTACACTCTGATCTTTATTTTGGAAGAAGGGATATGGAAACTAAGTAGTAAAAACTTCATTGGTCAGAAATAATACATGAATCATTTCTTTCATAATCGGATGTCTTTTGTAGGTGTTACAGCAGATGATCACATGATGAAAGTAGAGACAGTTCATTGCAGCGCTTGCAGTGTGTATATCCCTGCTTTATATAGTTCAGTTCAGCAGCACTTAAAGTCTCCTGATCATATCAAAGGGAAGCAGGTAAAATTTTGATCTGTCTTAATAAAGTTGCTGGACTATCCATCAATATTTTATTGTTCTTTGGCCATAGCTTCACACCTTTCTGCAATTTCATCAATTTATCAATCTCATATGGAAATAACTATGAGTATACTGAGAGAGGCAGTATACAGTGGTTAAGAGTGAACTCTCGAGTAAGATTCCCTGAGTTGTTCAATCTATAACATGTGTTAAGCAAGCAAGTTAGCCTTTCTTTGTCTAAGTTTCCTTATCTGTAAAATGAGGGTAGATGATCATTCTACTCTTACCTGATTTTTTTAAAGAATTAGATTAACTAAAATGTATAAGGCAATTAAAATAGTGTCTGGTAATGGTAAGCATTCAGGAAATTGTAGCTTTTATTGAACTGTTAACTTTTTAAAAAGTCAGTACGAAACAGTTTTGTGAGAGAGTGTGTGTATTGTGTGTGTGTGTGTTTTAGAATAAAAAAGTAAAGATTTGATTATTGCTGATAAATATTTCTGATAGTTGGGAAAAATACATTTAAAAACAGCATTACCAGCTAGCATCTATTGTTACATTTTTTAGTAGAATATCCCTGAAAAATTTACTGTCTTTTTGGTTAGTGTGTTTCTGCTTCTCTATTGGCGTGGCTGGTTTTATTTAGTCAGATTTACTTCAGGCAATACAAATGTTTATATTGTGGAAAATCGGTTTGTTTGAAAAGCATATTTAAAGATTCAAATATTAAAGCCTTAAGTTTTAAGTAGAACATACCCAGTGTTAAACTTGTATTTTGTATTAAAGTGAACCTCAATTAATTCAGATTTCTTCAAGCATTTTTGAACACATACAGTCTTTTCTTAATCTATGTCTTTTTCTTCTCTTGATATTCCTTGACACCATTTTGGCAATTAGACATTCTATATTGTTACCTTTCTTCCTTTGTGTAATAGTCGTGAAATAACCACAGCCTAGAGGAAGACTAGATACTCTTGTAGTATGAAAAATTATTCTTCAATTTTTGATAGCATGAAAATTAATAGTTGGGGCCTGGGTAGGCAGATGGGGAGTGGAAAGAAGAGAAGGCAGCTATCTAGTAGAATCTAGACTTGTAGATTTGTGGGACTGAGTGTTTTCTGTTGAAGCTGATTGGCTTGAATCTTCACTGTTTTAATTCATAGATTTAGATTGTGGTTACAGTAGGTACTGTTGCTCTATAGTTTGTAAGGAAATAAGTCATTCAAATCTAAGGGTTTGAGCATGAAATGCTGTTTTAATTATGGAAATATTTTTCATAGCATGGTTTTCAAGAACCCTCAGTGTGTTCTGTTTTTTTGTAGGCTTATAAGGAACAAATAAAAAGAGAGAGTGTCTTGACTGCTACAAGCATTTTAAATAATCCAATAGTGAAGGCGCGATATGAACGTTTTGTTAAGGTAAGATGTTAGGGCAAAAACCTTTTCGATAATATTGTGGTATTGCAATAATTAACTGGTGACATAGTAACCTTTTGTGATACTTGAATATAGTTTAACATATTAAGAATTTTACTCAGTATCTTGTATATAGGTAAAACATCTTTTTTCCTTATTGTTGGGTTGGTCAAGATGGGAGCAGTGATTCCTCTGATTATCTTTGTAGCTCTGAATCAATTGAGAAATACACAAGAATTAGATAGAAAATCAAAATGTCAGCTTTATTCTTGATTTAAGAAAAAATTTGACTTGGAGAATATATCTTAGGTATGTAGTTGCTGTGAACTTTTAATATTTCACTTCTGAATTAGGTAGACTTAGATCCTCCCAACTTCCGTTACCAGCCCTGATGGAGAGCAACAGGCTTAGTTTACCACAGGGCATAGAACAGACTAGGATGTACCTTTTCTGTCACTAGGAAGACCCAAAAGAGGGGACCCAGAAGGGACTGACTGTGTTGTGTACACCTAGTTTTTTCTTCCAAGCATACTAATTGCATATGTCATTTCTTTTCTTTGGGTAAAAGTTGGAGGGTAGCAGGAAGGTCAGATTTGTTGCTCCAGAAGAAGGAATCTCATGGAATTTGGAGGGCAGGAGAAGAGAGGTTTGCTTCTAATGTTAAGAAACTCAGATGTGAACTCTTTACTCCTCAGGGTTTTTGCCGTATGTTATGGCTTGAATCCATCTTTACATAAAATTTATTATAAACACTATACAAATAAGAGCTTACTATGATTCAGGAAATTAATAGAAATCAATTTTAGAGGTTAGTCTTTTAGTTTTGTTCTGTTTTTACTTTTCTTATAATACCCAGACTGGTCTGATAGAAGTTATTTTTCAGTCTTTACAAAATAATACCTACCTTAAAATCATTATTCTACACTGAAGAGAGCCGTTGTGTTGAAGATTTACAAGTGTGTTATTTGCATTAGTAAGTATAGATTAAAGAAGTTTTGTTTATTTTGTCTGTTGTGACTGTTAACAGCTACTCTGAAGAAAACCTGATACATATTTAATGACCATTAAATTGTACCTCTACCGGTTCTTTCCAAGCTAAATAATATCAGTTCTTTCAGCTTGTTCCTTAGGGACCTATTTTCTAATTTGTTAATTTAATATTCGTTAATATTTGTCACCGTTTACTACATTCTTGACACTACTTTAAAAAAGGAATGCAGCCCTGAATTGAAATCCAATTTTATGGGAGGTATGGCATCAAAAAGAAGCATCATAGGTAAAGAAGAAAAGATAAGATTTTTATTTTTGCATTATCACAAACTTCTGAGAAGTCAGTGGTTTCTATTGATATGTGAAGATAATTTTTAATGAGGGAAGAATGCAAAATTAGAATTTCTATATAGTGTTTTCAGGTTACACATAGAATTTCTATATAGTGTTTTCAGGTTACACAATTGAGTCACTTCATGGAATGGGAGATGTCACTGATGGGAGTATCCTGCTCATGCACGTATTGTAGAGAACGCACCTGAACTGAGAACTCCTCTAGAACTTTGTTATTCAGAATGTGATCTGTGGATCAGCAGTATTGGCATCACTTGGGAGCTCATTAGAAATGCAGAATTGCAGGTCATACCCAGGACTACTGAATAAGAATCTTCATTTTAATGAGATTCCTGTTGATTTATATGCATGTGAAAATTCAGGAAGCACTGGGATCACATTACTCAATGATGGCCCTTTATTCGGCATGCCTGTCTGCTCTGTTCCCTGTTGTCGTTCCCCAGCACATCTTCTGCTCATGGTCAGCTCTGGTCATGGCTTAAAACTCCTCCACTGTCAAGTACTCTCTGTCTGACAAAATGCCCTTGTAAATCTTTGTCCCTTAGAGACACAGCAGAGAAGACAGAAAAAAACAAAACAAAACAAGTTTGTTCCCATCGAGATGATCATTTCATCAATTTCTCCTAATTCTCCAACTATATCATCTTGTTCTGCCTTCAGTCCCTGCCGTGGGCATTGATAATCACCCTTTCAGTAGGGAATGGTGCTGTTCTAAAATTCCTTATTCGTTCTAGCTCTATGGTTAGCTTTAATGTTTGTCTTTCTAAAAATTGTGGAATCGTGCATGCCAGTCCTGTGTTTCCCAGATTTTTACTCAATTCACAATAATTTTACTTATTAACTACCAGTGTAATGTGTTCCCTGTAGTGACTTTTCCAACCTTTAATAACTTCACATCTCAGATTGCATTCTTGCTCTCTTTGCTTCCCATATTGTTTTTCTTATATGTATATATATTTTAAGACAATCTCTTTGTGTTGCCCAGGCCAGAGTGCATGGTGTGATAATAGCTCACTGCAGCCTTGAACTCCTGGGTTTAAAGCCATTCTCCCACCTCAGCCTCTCTAGTAGATGGGATTACAGGCACACGCCACCGCCTTCAGCTACTTCCCATATTCTTATTCTCCTGCATTAGGGAGATTGAGACCATTAGATGTAAATTCAGTAAGTGTTCGCATTTCTGCCTTAGATATATCTTTCATTCACCTTTATTATCTGTGAGGAAAAATCATTGCCTTTCATATGTGTCCTAATTTCATCTTATTTCTTCCCTTACTTGCATCTGATTTTTTTCCTATTTTTTTTTTCTAATCTTCCTCAAATAGACATGCTTATGAGTTCCCTAAACTAAAAATGACTTAACTTTTCCTAGACTTTGGCCCACCCTATTTTATCATCTTTTCTCTTCCCAGAATACTTGAAATGGTAGTTTACTTTGCACGTGCTCTTTGCTTCCTCTCTATTATTCACTCTTTAAACTAGTAGTTCTCAACCAGAGGAATGTGTTCAGTCACCTGTGAGGCTAAGATAAATGAAAAGCTGCCTAACCCCTTTTTTTAGGCTTTCTGAATTAGGGTTTCCCAAACCTCACTGATAAATATCTCCTAAAATGCTTCTCTTATTTTGAGACAGAGCCTCGCTCTGTTGCCCAGGCTGGAGTACAGTGGTGCGATCTTGGCTTACTGCAAACTCCACCTCCCAGGTTCAAACGATTCTCCTGCCTCAGCCTCCTGAGTAGCTGGGTCTAAGGGCGCGCACTACCACACCAAGCTCATTTTTGCCCTGAAATGCTTCTTCAATGTGCAAGTTACCAAGCTTCTCCTGGAAATTTTGATTTAGGCGGTCTGAGATTGATCCAGGAATTGGTGTTTTCAGCAAGAGCTCCAGTACAGACTCAATGAAAATCTCAGGGTGTTGGAACCAGGGCCTGTGGTTTTTGACAGCTTCATAGGAAATTTTAAAGATACATTCTTGGACAACTGCTGCTGTCTTAACTGTCACTCATACTTTTGAAACTGCTCTGCCTAAGATTGCTAATGACGTCATTATCAAATCTAGTGACCTTTAAAAAATTATAACATACTATTTTAAATGTATGAAAGTAAGGGGATAGTACAATAAATCCTCAAGAACCTCCATTCTATAATGATGATCAACTCTAGTGACCTTTTTCAATTGCTTTCTGCTTTTTTATACATATCATTTGACACTGTTGATCTATCACTTATTCTTGAAACTCTTTTATCAGGTAGTCTTTTACTGTCCTGGGTTTTCTCCTGCACCAAGTGTTCTTTCACTTCTGTTTTTTCTTTTTTCTTTTTTTTTGAGATGGAGTCTCACTCTGTCGCCCAGGCTGGAGTGAAGTGGCACGATCTCGGCTCACTGCAAGCTTTGCCTCCTGGGTTCACCCCATTCTCCTGTCTCAGTCTCCCGTGTAGCTGGGACTGCAGGTGCCCACTACCAAGTCTGGCTAATTTTTTGTATGTTTAGTGGAGACGAGGTTTCACTGTGTTAGCCAGGATGGTCTCGATCTCCTGACCTCGTGATCCGCCCGCCTCAGCCTTATCGGTGTGAGCCACCACACCTGGTCATGTTCCTTCACTTCTAACTTCTGCTGCCCCCATGTATAGAGTAGGCATCTTCATAGGGTTTTTATTCCAGCCCTTTTTTCTACTTAATCCACCAGTCCCATCCCAGGGTCTTCCCATTTAAGACTCTGGCTTCACAATGCACTCTATGCAAGCAGGCAATTCATTAATGTAAATATCTTACTTTGAACTCTCCTTTCTTTTTTGAGTTGCAGATTTATAGCTGCCTATTAGACATCTAGATATCTGAAGTTTTAATTATATATATTAATAACGTATACATACTTCCTCCCCTTTTCCTTTCCATTAGAATAGTGATGTAACTTACCTGTTCTGTGAATAATGTCACCACATCTTTTACATTTCTGGTCTGGGGTATTAGAGTAGCTTCCTCACTAGTATTTCTTCTTTTGGTTCTCTACTTCATCCTTCACATTCCTGTGTCATTCATCTTAGAGGGTAGTGCCAGTCTTAATGTTTTCTTGCTTAATAACCTTCACTCTTACTTCATTTCTTACTACATTAATATAGCTTTCTGATATGGTCAAATTTGTGTGAGATTTGATCCAGATATATAATTCAAATATTAAAATAAAGTTGTACCTGTGAATGTTTACTGAGAGGTTTGTCTACTTTTTAAAAGTAGAAGTAAGGCATGGTATCTAATAGATTAGGCAAGGTACCTGATTTTCATTTGTGTTTTAAAGAGATTCTGTAACATTAAATACTCATATAATTAAGTAAAATGTAAATCTTTGTGTCATCTCTTTTGTTTCTACCAAAAACAACACTTACCTTTGTCATATATATGTGTATGATTTTAGAAATACAGTTAAGGGGGAAATATGCTGCTCTTGGGAGTGAATATTCAAGTGTGCATCAATTTTTTGAATATTTACCCTAGAAGATTCCAGTTATGGAGTATAACGTAATGGCTTCAGTAAATTATATGCTCACATTGGTATGAAATGGACACTCGGCAAATACTTAATGAATTTGTTACGATTTATAATGAAAAGTTTCAAAATGGCATTTACTCCTCATGAAATGGCAAGTAAAAATTTCACTTGCCATATCATGTAATAATGCATGTGCTGATTTTAAAACCCATTTCTTATGTTTTTAGGGTGAGAATCCTTTTGAAATTCAAGACCATTCTCAGGATCAGCAAATAGAAGGAGATGAGGAGGATGAAGAGAAGATTGATGAACCTATTGAAGAAGAGGAGGATGAAGAGGAGGAAGAAGAAGCAGAGGAAGTGGGGGAAGTAGAGGAGGTGGAAGAAGTAGAGGAAGTGAGAGAAGGAGGAATAGAGGGCGAGGGAAATATAGAGGGAGTGGGGGAAGGAGGGGAAATAGGGGCAATGGGAGAAGTAGAGGGAGTGGGGGAAGTAGAGGAAGTAGAGGAAGAAACAGCAAAGGAAGAACCGGCTGATTTCCCTGTTGAGCAACCTGAAGAAAATTAAATATAGGTATTAAATTTAAAAGGAGCTTTACATTTCGGTTCTAATGTAAAAAAGGGTAAGACATTTAATAGCTTAAAATATGAATTAACACCCATGTTGCATGCATTCCACATATTAAAATTTGTTTTATATAATTTCTAAATGTTTAACATTTGTTTAATAAAATGAAGGTAAAACTATTTTAGTTTAGTTTTTATAGCTACCAAACTTAGATCTGATAAATTGTTTGTATAATTTTTAAGCTTAATTTTTATTACTTTATTGATGTTAAGGATAACAAATGTGTATTGTTAGTATAGCTATTCTAATAATTTTATCTTAAATGCTGCTCTTGGGAGTGAATATTCAAGTGTGCATCAATTTTTGAATACTTACCCTAGAAGATATAAACTGGGCAAGTATTTTGTGCTCTGTGTATTTTTTTACTGCATTGGACATTGAATAGTAATTTGCGTTAAGATACGCTTAAAGGCTCTTTGTGACCATGTTTCCCTTTGTAGCAATAAAATGTTTTTTACAAAAAATGTTCTCCCTGGATTAGCAGTTTAAATGAAACAGAGTTCAACAATGAAATGTGTATTTAAAATCAAAATTTGCCTTTTTTTTTTTTTTTTTTGAGATGGAGTCTTGCTCTGTGGCCCAGACTGGAGTGCAGTGGCCGGATCTCAGCTCACTGCAAGCTCCGCCTCCTGGGTTTACGCCATTCTCCTGCCTCAGCCTCCCGAGTAGCTGGGACTACAGGCGCCCGCCACCTCGCCTGGCTAGTTTTTTGTATTTTTTAGTAGAGACGGGGTTTCACCGTATTAGCCAGGATGGTCTTGATTTCCTGACCTTGTGATCCGCCCGTGTCGGCCTCCCAAAGTGCTGGGATTACAGGCTTGAGCCACCGCGCCCGGCCTCAAAATTTGCCTTAATGTATCAGTTCAGCTCACAAGTATTTTAAGAGGATTGAGAAGACTTGAATTAAAGAAAAAAAAATTCTTAATCATATTTTTAAAAAGTAAAACTAAATTTTTTTTTAAAAACACATTTCAAATAGAAGTGAGTCTGTAACTGACCTTATTTATGCTCTTTTTAGTTTGTTCCTTTTCCCTGCGCCTGTGTCAAATCTTGAAGTCTTCCTGAAAATACATTTGATACAAAGTTTTCTGTAGTTGTGTTTGTTCTTTTGTCATGTCTATTTTTGGCTGAAGAACCAAGAAGCAGACTTTTCTTTTAAAAGAATTATTTCTCTTTCAAATACTTCTATCCTTTTTTAAAAATTACTTTTTATGGCTTATATACCTACATATATAAAAAGAGAACTTGAGCTTGATAGAGGATCTATTCTTAAGTCATTTGTTTTCAAACAACCATCTATCTATGTCACTAATAAGTAGTGCTCTTGTGTTTTTCAATCTTTACTGTGGCCTCTTTTGAGAGTATGGTCCTTTTTTTTTTTTCTTTTTTGGGACAGGGTCTCACTCTGTCACCCAGACTGGAGTGCAGTGTAGCCTCAACCTCCTGGGCTCAAGTGATCCTCCAACTTAGCCTCCCACGTAGCTAGTACTGTTAAGTGTGAGCTACCATGCCTAGCTAAATTTTGTAGTTTTCGTGGAGACAGGGTGTTACCATGTTATCCAGGCTGGTCTCGAACTCCTGGGCTCAAGTGACCTGCCTGTCTTGGCCTCCCAAAGTACTGGGATTACAGGTGTGAGCTACCATGCCTGGCGTAGGGGGCTGCATTTCAGTGAAATTAAATTCTTAAAGTTTTGAGGTATTGTATGGATAAATGTATTATATCAGATTGTAAGGCATTAAGTGGGTGAATATATGGACATTTGTAGAATCCCACAGATAATTTATCTTTTTGTATAAAATAAGGCTTTTAAAACGACTTTCTGGACCAATACAGTTTTTTTTTGAGGTGAACTAAGTTTGCCTACCTTAAAGCTAGGAATATCCAATAGATACTTGCATCTAATTTTAGGGATTTGGTGCCAAATAAGAGAAGGTTAGTTGAAGACTAGAGAAATTTGGATATTCTCTAGGAGTCTGTATTTACTTAGCAGGCTTTTGAAAGCCTTTTTGCTTAGTTCAAATTTTAGGGATAATAGGACTTGTTACCTGCTTGTTTCTCCTTTATTTAAAAATATTTGTGGAAGGGCTAAGGTAAAATAGTAATAAATTCCTCTAGTTTATTAGTATTTGGTTCTTTTGATACTAAGCTGAGTGATTTTTTAAAAAAACAATGTCTCTGGTAATCTGATTGAGATATGAAACTTTTGGAAAGAAGACTGTGTAACAAAAATTCTATGTAACAACTGGATAAATGTTTTAGAATGAGAGATAGGAAAGAACATCTAAGTAGTGTTTTTTGTGGGACACATGAGCCTTTATACAGACTAGCTAATTTGCAAGGTAATGATAAAAGTATATTTTATTACTGTGCTTTTTTCAGAAATTCAAATACTTGTATTTCCTATTGGGTAATTTGTAGATAGGCAGTTTATAGGCAGGTTAGTTTTTTTTGATCCTTAGTGTTTATATTTTCATTGCTTTTGTAATAAGGATTTTTTTTTTTTTTTTTTTTTGAGACGGAGTCTCGCTCTGTCACGCAGGCTGGAGTGCTGTGGCTGGATCTCAGCTCACTGCAAGCCCCGCCTCCCGGGTTCACACCATTCTCCTGCCTCAGCCTCCCGGGTAGCTGGGACTACAGGCGCCGCCACCTCGCCCAGCTAGTTTTTTGTAGTTTTTAGTAGAGACGGGGTTTCACCGTGTTAGCCAGGATGGTCTCGATCTTCTGACCTCGTGATCCGCCCGTCTCGGCCTCCCAAAGTGCTGGGATTACAGGCTTGAGCCACCGCGCCCGGCCTGTAATAAGGATTTATATAAGATCTTAAGCATCTTTCAACTTCTGTTTTCCAAGTATCACTTGTTTTCTCTATTACAAAGTGAGATGCATAGTTCTAAATAACCAAAGAAATTTATTTATAACCTACACAGTTGTTTCAGCTACATGTAGGGACTATCCTGTATTCTTCCCTTTTTATCACTTCCTACCTCCAGCCTATCAAAAAGTCTGTCTGTTCTACTTCCAAAATTTATCTGCCTACTCTTCTACCTCCACGGCAACCAACCCAGTTCAAGTCATGATCGTTTCTTATTAAGTAATCTTGATTCCACCCTTACTGTGATAGATTCAGTTTTCTACACAAGTATAAGCTTTTAAAAATGTTTAATTCAGATAATGTTAATCTCATGCTTTTTTTTTTTTTTTTTTTTTTTGTACCTATACAGTTAGAACTCCTTATCATGTTGATCAGACTGGCCTAGCTTTCCAACTTTATAGCATATACCATTCTTCTCACCAGCCATAATGGCCTTCTGTTACTTTTTTGATGAAGTTCTTTCCTACAAAGACCTTTGCATTTTCTGTTTCTATAGCCTATACCCATCAGCTTCCCTTGGCTGATTCTTCATCCTTCAGGTCATCTTAAATGTTAGAAAACGGGAGTAGTTCTAAAATGTTTGTAGAAGCGAGGATTTGGGGGTACCAACCTAGATTTTACTAGAGCATATTCTTTGGAGGTGTTCTTTTTTTCCACTTTTTATTTTTATTTTTTTTTAGATAGGATCTCTCTTTGTCATGCAGGCTGGAATTCAGTGGCACGATCATGGCTTACTGCACCCTTGACCTCCTGGGCTCAAGTGGTCGTCCCACCTTAGCCTCCCAAGTAGCTGGGACCATAGGCGTGCACCATCACACTCAGCTAATATTTTTTTTTGTAGAGATGGCGTCTTGCTTTGTCGCCCAGGCTAGTCTTGAACTCCTGGACACAGGCAGTCCTCCCACCTCAGCCTCCCAAAGTGCTAGGATTATAGACATGAGCCACCACACCTAGCCTGGAGGTGACATATTTTTAACAAATATCTCACATGATTTTGAAGGTGGTCAGTGATTGCACTTTGGGAACATTCATAGGGCCCTCAAACAAATTTCTGGTGCTTGTAACTCTCCCCTATCAAGACAGGAGTTTCTGCCCTTTTGAATATAAACATAGGTTTGGGGAATTCTTCATAATATTTTCTGAAAGCACTGGAATCTGTAATAGACCTGTGGGAGTCAGAAAATGGGGCCTTTCCCCCCCTCATTTAATACTTACAACTGTATTGTGAAGTTAGTAGGAGTAGTACTTTTCCCATATAATAAGCTCATTCTTGTACATGTAGACACAGAGAAAAGAACTACAAAGGTAAATGTTAGTGCATGTTGAACTGTATTTAAGAACTCTGTTTTTGTTGACAAGATTGTTCTTATGTAGAAGTGAATATTATCAGATTATTTTAGATGTTATTTAACATTTGATTTATTTACCAAATTGTCCTTACTTTGAATATAAGCAGACTTTTTTATTGTGGCAAAGTATGCATAGCATAAAATTACCATTCTAATCATTTTTTAATGTACCATTTAGTGGTATTAATTACAAGCAAACTTTTTTTTGAGACATAGTCTCACTCTGTGACCCAGGCTGGAGTTCAGTGGCACTATTTCAGCTCACTGCAACCTCTGCTTCCTGGGTTTAAGCGATTCTCATGCCTCAGCCTCCCGAGTAACTAGGATTACAGGCACACACCACCATGCCTAGCTAATTTTTTTGTATTTTTAATAGAGATGGGGTTTCATCATATTGGTTAGGTTGGTCTTGAACTCCTGACCTCAAGTGATCCGCCTGCCTTGGCCTCCCAAAGTTCTGGGATTATAGGCATGAGCCACTGTGTCTGGCATACAAACTTTTGATTACAGTTTGACATCTGTTGATGGACAGAAAATGGAGTAATCACACAGGCAGAAATGTTCTAGTCTGCGTGATAGTTACGGTTCATTTTATAAATAAACCGTTTGACTTTATTTGTTAGTTATGGTTCCTATCCTGAGTGCTGGATCTCTATTTGGTATTTGAACAAATCCAGGGAATCTGCAAGGCTGAAAGGCAGATTCTTGGCAATGGTAAATTCAGTAGGTCCTGCCACCGTTTGAGGCCTCCTTGGAGACAGCCATACTAGTCTAATCTCTGCTTGACTTTCCCTTCTTTTTTCCCAGACCTCTAAATCCCAGAGGTCTGTTATGAATTCTAATGCTTTCAGAACATACTACGGAGAATCCTACAATGAGAAATGTTCCCAGTTTTTGTTTTAAAACAAAGTTTAAAAATAACTATATTAGGGGTTAGGGTGAGGTGATGTTGATGTTGACAGATGGCCCCCTTGGTGACAGGGAGGTATGAAATAGCATGGAGTGTGGAAGGGTACTATGAGTAGTTTATTTATTAGATCAGTATAAAGTATAGATTTAAAAGAGTTAGATTAAAATGACATGCTTGATTCAAGTCGTTATATTCTAAAGTTCTATTAAAATTATAGAGGAAGTACAGTAATACAAATTTCAGTAATAAGGGTAGCTTTATAATCACACTAGAAAGACAAGCATGCTGTGAAATATTTCTAGAAGATTTCTAGAAAACAAGGAATTAGATGTTGGTGAAACCAAGAGAGCCAAGGAACTGACAGCCACATACAGATGATAATTAAAGAATTACCTCCAGTTGTAGAGACAGCTCTGGGATGGGGTGTCTGTAGTGTGCTAAGCCAGATTTTTAAAGGACTAGATAGTTATTCTGGTCTCTGACTCAGAGCTACTGGTCCACAGAATTCCTCTAAGCTAAAGCTATAACACAACTTGATGTTTGCCAAATAAGGTGAGACTCACAGAGTATATATGCAGAGCATATAAATAGAGGTCATCGAAGTGTGGCAATGCCCTAGGTATATTGTGATTACCGCAAGGAGCTTTGTTCCTCATACTTAGAAAAAAAGCAAACAAAGAAAAATCTGCCAGCTCTCTATTTCCCAGTTTTCCTTCTGACTGTTCCTTTCTCCTTTCTCACACAATTAAAATGCTAGGTTTCCTGTAATCACAATCTTCAGGGAATTTTTCACTCAAGCCCAGAAAATAAACTCCAGATAATGATACTGAGAAATTTATTGGTTGGAAAACTATCTGCGGCCTCCCCATTTCTTAGTAGATTTTACGTTTTTAAAGGGTTGTAGAACACCAAAACAATATACGACAGATACTGTGTGTGCGCCTCAAAGCCTAATATTTATATAAAAAGTTTGTTGACTCCTAGGCTCTAATTTGCAAATAGACAAACAAATGAGAAACAGCAAAAACTTACGGAAAAGAGCAACGTGAAATATGTACAGCAAACTTAACAAGCCGAAAGAATTCCTGGGGAAACAATTCAGGGGGAAAAAAATGACCAAGTATAATTAGTATTATATGGAATAATAATTGGCACTACTTATAATAGTTTTATATGTAATCCTCATCATATTATATGTCATTATAATCTTCAAGTATTTTAGAGGTTATTGTACTAATTTAAAAAATGCAAATTGCTATAAAGAAGTATCTTGGAAATAAAAAAACAGTTGTGAAAATAAACTCTGTTTTAGGCTGATTAGTTGAATAAACATGGCTGAGAATCAAATTACTGAGCTAGAATTTTGAGCTGAAGATACTTCCAGAGGCTTGCAAGAAAAGATAAAAAATATGGAAGTAAAAGACATAGAAGATGTATCTCTTAAAGACATAGAAAACCCAGAACACCATCTGTTAAATTAAGCTTCATGAGATTAAGAGCCCTATGTATAGAGAATTCAGCATTGAATACCCTGCATGTATCACAGTGCCAGGTAAATACTATGCAATAAATATTTTTGAATGTATAAAAATATGTATGTAAGTATAAATATATAGAGGAGTTCCAGAAAGTGAAAAAAGAAGTGAAGGATCAGAAAAAAAAAAATCTTCTGATGAAAGATTCATATTAGAAGTCTCCAGTGCTGAGCAGAAACAATGAAAAAGTCATACTGGATGAATACTGACAAAATACGTGTAAGCTCAAGCTTAAGAGAAAAATCTCAAAATGTCTAAAAAGAAACAGTGTACGTATAAGGGAAAAATAATCACATTGGTCTCAGACTTGTCATCTGTACATTGGAGTACTACAAGATACTGCTATTTTTTGAAGTTCTGAGGGAGAACTATTTTGAATTTAGACTTCTGTCTTGAGTGAAACTATCAAGAGTAAGGGCACAGTAAGGACACTCTTAGCAATTTTAGAACATGCAAAGATTTCAGAAATTAACTGTCATGAAACACACTATGCACACCATGATATCAAATTATGTAAAGAAAAACTTTGATAAACAAGAAATTGATATAATCATAGCTACCTATTTGAACACAGCTCTTAGAAATTGTCAGATAAGGAGTTCAAACTAGAGGAAACATTTTGAATTATATAGTGCACAAATTTTAATAGCTATAGAATATTTCTTTTCAAATGCCATGAAAAGATGACCATGAAGCAAACCACAATTTTTTTTTTGTTTGTTTGTTGATAGGTAGGAATTCCGGGTCCATCCTGTCATCACAATGCTAGGAAACTAGAAATTAGCAAGTGGATAGCAATAAATCAATTTTAAACAATAAGACAAAAGAAAACACTCCTTGTAATGCTTGCATTTAAAGGGAAATGAAAACTTACGAAAGAGAATCCCTATTTTATTTAAGCAGTTCTAGATTAAACAAAATGTTGAAACATCTCAATTTGGTCTCTGAGGCTAGCATAATCCTTATTCTAGAAAATTGTTCATCAGAGATAACTATGGACCAGTCTCACTTATGAACAAATGTAATCATTGAAAAAACAAGACCAATTAAAGACCCCGAAATAATGTGTCATGGTAGAGTAGGGTTTATCTGAAAAGTGCAACATAACATATTATGTAACTCAATCCTTTAGGAAATTTATTACTTTAACTTAAAAAAATAACATGATAAGCTTGATAGATGCTGGAAAAACATTTCCTAAGATTTAACACATTCCAGATTTAAATTTGTCAGGCTGAGAATAGAATAAACCTTTTAACTTGGCTAAGGAGTAGGGAGGTCTTCCAGAAAGCTTCATCAAACATCTGCATTCAAGTCAGGATTAAGACAGTAATGACCGTTGCCTATGCAACAATCATTTAACCCTAAGAAATAGAAGTATTAGGAAGAGACAACATAATCCTTATTTTGAGCAGTGTGATTGTAGAGACAAACATCCAAGAGAATCAACTGAGAAACTATTAGAAATGATAAAAGGTAGTTTTGTTTAATAGTTCATCATGAAAATCTGTACTACATAGAAAATCTGTATATAGAATATAGCATTGGCCGATTGGAAATGTAATTTGAAAATCCCATTTGCAACAAAACTTGGAACTGTATACTGTCTAAGAATAAACCATGGGAAAAATGCAAAATCCATATGAGGAAAATGATACATTTTAATGAAGGAAATAAAATGCCTGAATAGATAAGCACTATGTTTCTGTCTGAAAAATATTGTCTATATGCCAGTTATCTTCAGATAATTCATAAATTAATTACCATTCCAGTTGTTACTTAGGGTTAGTGGTGGCGGTGAGAGAAAAGTTAAAAATACCAGCCTCGGGAACATTGAAGTGTCTTTCTCATATATATAAGTTCAGGTAGACGAGGCAGGGCTGGTGTCACCCTTCAAGATGTCAGAGACTGAGGCTCCCTCTATTTTGTTACTTTGCTGTCTTTAAAACCATATCTTTGACTGGGCGTGGTGGCTCAAGCCTGTAATCCCAGCACTTTGGGAGGCCAAAGCAGGCAGATCATGAGGTCAGGAGATCGAGACCATCCTGGCTAACATGGTGAAACCCCATATCTACTAAAAATACAAAAAATTATCTGCGCGTGGTGGCAGGCACCTGTAGTCCCAGCTACTTGGGGGACTGAGGCAGGAGAATGGTGTGAACCCGGAAAGCGCAACTTGCAGTGAGCTGAGATCGCACCACTGCACTCCAGCCTGGGTGACAGAGTGAGACTCCCTCTCCAAACAAACAAACAAACCTTATGTTCAGTTGTCCTGTGTATATTCCAGCCAGTGGAAAGGGAGAAAAGGACTGTTCCCAGAAATTGTACCTACTTTTCTACATGAATCTCATTGCTTAAAGCAACCACATGAATACAGCTAGCTTTCAGGATGGGAATTGTGTTTCTTCTATATGGCCATGTTCCTAGGTGAAAAAGAAGGGCTTCTATTAGAGAAAAAGGGGAGAATGGATGTTAGCATATATTAGTGTATTACTAGCAGTGTGTACCACTTTTTATTCAGAAACTCATATGCAAAGTCAATAACCAAGAAATTTTTTTTGCATGAGGAACATTTGACTTACATTTCTTACTACAAACATACAACAAAACAATAAGTATATCAAAGATTTTTAATACATCAATGAAACATTAAAGAAACAAACTCAAGTAATATGTAGATATATAGTTACATGCTGAAATCATGGGTAAAAGTCCAGGCACAGTGTCTCACGCCTGTAATCCCAGCACTTTGGGAGGCCAAGGCAGGCGGATTGCTTGAGGTCAAGAGTTTGAGACCAGGCTGGCCAACATGGTGAAATGACCTCTTTACTGAAGATGCAAAAATTAGTTGGGCGTGGTGGTGTGAGCCTGTAATCCCAGCTACTTGGGAGGCTGAGGCAGGAGAATCACTTGAACTCAAGAGGCGGAGGTGAGATCAGTGAGCTGAGATCAGGCCACTGCACTCCAGCCTGGGCGACAGTGAAAACCTGTCTTAAAAAAAAAAAAAAAAGAAAAAGAAAAAGAAAAATCATGGGTAAAAGAAAAGGAGCCTATGAATGATTAAAAAAGAAAAATAAAAACAAAAAACATAACTACCCAAGTACGAAAACAAAATGTAGGAAAAATCATTTCTAATTTCAGAGTGGAGGTCTTTCTATGCGAATTATAAACCCCAGAAGTCGAAAAGAAGAAGTTTGACAAATTTGGTACAAGAAGAAAAAAACCGAAGGGTGAAAGACACCATTAACAAAGTTGAAAGAATAGTAATGGAGTGGGGGGAATATTTGCAATATGTATAAGAGTAAAAAGAGTAAATTAAATCAAGAGCTCCAATTTATCAACCATTACCTTGGTAAATATGAAAAGAATTACAATAGTCACTGTTGGTGAGGAAAACAAAACAAGCCGTTTCCAAGATGATCCATGGCCGTATAAGTTGGAGGACAATTTGGAAGTATCTAGTAAAATCGAAAGTGTACATACCCCTTAATCTAGCAGTCCCACCTGTAAATAGCTATGTATTTGCCAGAAATCACAAATGTCTGAAATACATATGAATGAAAAGATACCTCTTTCATAAAATGTAAAATGCATTAAGGCTAATGCTTTTTTATTCCTACAGGAAAACGTCAAAAACAAACAAAAAAAGAGTTTACAAAACAAATACCACCTGGATGACAGTGATGGTAACAAGCCATCAGTTGTAAGATGCATCGAAGCACCAAAAATGATAAAATGTGAAGGCAAAAGTCTTTTTTGTTTACGAGTTGATGAAACAGGATATAGCTATAAGAATGGAGTTTGCAGCATTATTTGTAATAATGAGAAATAGGAAACATTTAACAATAAAGGGAATAATTAAATTATGGTATGGGCACCGCAACTGAATACTCTAGCCATTAGGAAGAATGAGAGAGATCTGTATGTTTTGACTTGGAAAAATCTCTAAGATATATTGTTAAGAGGCAAAAAGCAAGTTACAGTATAATATATAGTATATATTAGAGTTTCACTTAGGAAAAATGATATATATGTATATATGCAAGTATACAAATTCCAAACTGTTTCTACAGGATGCATAGAAATAAAACTACATTTGCCTAGAAAAAATGTCTGAAAGGATATATAAAAAGTGTTTACATATGAAGAGGGAAGCTGAACTGGGAGAGTGGACTTTTTTTTTTTTTTTACTGTACCAATTTGTTATTTTTTTGAATTTTTAAAACAGTAGGTTATAATGATGTGATACATTATAATGTAAATGTTAAATCTAGAAAATATAGAGAAGTATAAAGAATAAAATAAAAATACCTAGAATTTAACCACCAAGATAAATAGCACTATTAATAGTTTTTGTACATTTCCTTATGATCCATTTTCCTTTTCAAGGAGATACATATTGATACTGTTTCTTAAGAGAAACAGGAAAAGCAGGTTTACATGAGGAAGATGATAAATCAATTTTGGGACATGTTAAATTGGCATTGTCTGTGGGACACTGAAATTGTGTTATCAAGTAAGCAACTCAATATATGGGTATGGCGCTTAGGGGAGCTCATGATCAACTTAGAGTATTAATGCTTTCTCTTTCAAGTAAAGAATTTTAATATTCATGTGTCTGACACAAATAAAAATGTAATTCCTTGGGGCAGCATAGTGCAACACAGCTTATTAGCCTTAGGTTTTAACAAACCTTCCTTACCTGCTGTTCCCCACTCCTACCCCAGCTGTACCATGTTTTAGTTCTGTCCATCTTGGGAAAAATGTTTAAGAAAAGCCTCTGTTTTCTCATCTATCTCAAATGAAGATAATGTTACTTTCCTTGCTAGGTTGTTACAAAGATTAAATGAATAAACACCTAGCACTGTCTAGGGTGCCTGGTTGGCCCCTTAATATTTTAGTTTTCCTATTGTTACCTACAAAAACAACAACAACAACAACAACAACAAAAACCAGAGCTTATTTGTTTGTTCATTTTTAATTAGAGATAAGAGAGGAAAAGAAGTATTGGCCTGGTAAAACCTTATATGAAGTTAAGGCAAAACAATTTTTTTTTTTTTTTTTCTGAGACGGAGTCTCGCTCTATTGCCCAGGCTGGAGTGCAGTGGCCAGATCTCAGCTCACTGCAAGCTCCGCCTCCCGGGTTTACGCCATTCTCCTGCCTCAGCCTCCCGAGTAGCTGGGACTATAGGTGCCCGCCACCTCGCCCGGCTAGTTTTTTTTTTTTTGTATTTTTTTTAGTAGAGACGGGGTTTCACCGTGTTAGCCAGGATGGTCTCGATCTCCTGACCTCGTGATCCGCCCGTCTCGGCCTCCCAAAGTGCTGGGATTACAGGCTTGAGCCACCACGCCCGGCCCAAAACAATTTTTTAAGTTCATTTTGACCTTGTTTTGATCTTTCATAACATATTTTGAAGATTACATTAAATCTCTTTGTTTCTCTTTAAGGTTTGCACAGACATTTGGTCAAAATTTACAAAATCATGACCTGATAATTTGATATAATTGAAAGGAAATAATTTATGAAGATCTCATAAAATAATTAATTACACTTATTCTCAATGATTTTTTTTTTTTTCATTTGGCATCAAAGATCCTCAACTGACAAGGACATTAATAACCTGCTAATAGTGTTTCAAACATGGCCACCCCTAAAGGGTTAAATCACTCTACTGAAGTGGGATTTGAATTGCTTGTCAGTGCTGAGGGTCACTGCTACGGTTAAATGACAGATGTTTTCCTGAAAATCCCTTGTATCCTTTCTGGTGATATAAAGTTCAATGTCTGCAACAACAGGGTGGTGTTCTTTAATAACTGTTAAATTTACTCTTTAGCGACTTTACAAAGATGTCCTATTGCTCCTAGAGAAGTCCCTTGACACCCAACTCTGCATTTTCTTTTTGCATAATGCCTGCAATTTAGAGCCACCAGGCTCCTTGTTGTGTAACTCCTGTGTCCTTAGTTCAGTATAACCAGAATACTCATAAATCTCCTTTTCTTCCAGTAGCTTTCTGCAGCAGCTGGGGTATGACAGTGATGTCCCTGATCTATAATTCCAGACAGCCCTAGGGTGAACAGATAAACCAATCCAAAGCCACTACGTCAGAAAAAATGATGTTGTTTGCACAACTCAGTGCCCTCAAGAGGTAGTCATGTAATACTCCCAATTTGTATTCTGCATAAAACTCGTTTTACAAGTTATAAACTTCCTATGGGGAACAAACGTATCCAGCTAAAAGATGCTGAACATATGACTATGTAATGTAATTTTAAACTCAAAAGGAGTGGGCTAAGCCTTTTCTATCCTAGAAACTGAAAGCTATACATAGAAAATCCTGTCTAAGTATGACATTCTTCAATTTGGAATTCTAATTAAGCAATGTTTTCCTGAGACCCTGGGCTTCATACATAATGTTAGGAATATAACTGATTAATATAAATATATGAATTGTACTTATGATATTTAAGTATCTTATTCATAGTCATCACAAAAAATTTAACTGATTGTTTTGTTATTTGTACTTTATTGACTTACAGTTGAGGCATCTAATTAAATGATTTCTGTGGTTACATTAATTACATTGGAGAAACTTTGACCAAACCATATATTTGTTTTTATTTGCATGGTACTTCCTAATTCTTCTCTCATTCTAAATCAGGGATTCTCAGTCTTGGCACTATGTGGCCAAAACTGGATAATTCTTTGTTGTAGGAGGCTGTCCTATGCATTGTAGGATGTTTAGCAACATCCTTGGTTTCTACTTAATAGATTCCAGTAGCATACAGCAGTGAGACCATCAAAAATATTCCCAGAAGACAGTGTCAAATGGGAGGCAAAATCACTCCTAGTTGAGAACCACTGGTCTAGATACATTAAAGGAAATTAGATATGGAATTTGAACTAAGAGCAGAATTCTAAATGTTCTGTTAAAGGTATTAAGATTTCCCTAAAACGAAACAATGCAGTTTAGATTCAGCTGTTCCAGGAAGTATTCCTGGGTTTTCTCAGCCTTCTTTCTCTATATTCGCCAGTAACTCTGAGCCCCCGACCCCCTGCTTACTTCATCAGAACAGGCACAAAAATGTGGAGATGTTTCTTTCTCCACTCTACACTGTGGGCCTCTGCTTCCCAGAAAGGTCTTGTGTCACTCTTTTTTCTATCTCCAGCTTCTAGCACAGTGCATGCCACATAATAGATGCCTCAGAAAGGAATTTGTTGGATGAATGAATGCTACAGCTATTTTTTTTTCTTTCAGATATTTCATCTATAAACATACAGACTTTAAAAAAATGTGTGTAGGGATTTTTATTTTGCTTTCTGGTATCTCTTTAACCTGTATGACTTTGTTTTCTTGAAGCATTATTTATTCATCTTACGTATATTGGGTGCTTACTATCTGCCAGATACTGATGCTTGGAGCTAAGTATATGGTTATGAAGGAAACAGATATAATCCTTGTGCTTAGGAATCTTAAAGACAATTAGGAGGCAACTACACTTCAGGAATGACCTACTTACCCAAGTCTATCTGACAACACTGATTTCCACACAAAATTGTATAAAACCTAGAAACTGCCTGTAGATACACTGTAATAAGAAACATGCCCTGTAGACTTCATGGGTTTCCCTCCTGCTTCAGAGATCCCAAATTATTTCTTCTAACTTCATCTATGATCAAAACCCCACAGCAGAAAATTTGTAGTCAACGGTGGTGGTATGATTGTTAGGAAGTACAGCGCATCTTCAAATAATACTGTTTTGTTATAATGTTGATGAGTGAGCAAACACTGATTCCTGGCTGGGCCACTGTTTGTGTGGAGTTTGCATGTGTTGGTTTTCTCTGGGCACTCCAGTTCCCTCTAGCATCCCAAAGCTGTGCATGCTAGATGAATTGGAGTGTCTAAATGGTCCCAGTCTGAGTGAATGAATGCATATGTGTGAGCGTGCCTTGCAAGGGAATGGCGTCCTGTCCAGGATGGGTTCCTGCCTTGTGTCCTGAGCTGCCCAATGGACTCCGTTCACCCACCACCGTGAATTGGAATAAGTGGGTTGGACAAATGAATGAATAAATGAACAAATACAAATTTCTATCAAAATCAAAATTTGTAAAGTAGACGATCATCATACAAATGCACAACAATAAATGATGCGGTATAGAAGTGCTCAGCGAGCCCGCCGTGTTTGTGATTGGTTTTGAACTGCACGGTGGGAGGAGGTGGTCCTTACAATTTTTGCTCTGCAAACATGTTCCTTGGTTTAATCCACCAACACTATGGGTCACTCACTGATTCACCAAAAATTGGGTAAATAATTATCTTACTTGTTTGTATTAATCTTTCCTAAACATATGTATACTCATATGTATACATATGTATACTCATATGTATACATATGTATACTCATATGTATTTTGTGCTTAGTGTCTTTATTTAGTGTTTTTTGTCTTTATTTAGGTATTTGGTGGTGTTTTGTGAGTAGATATATGCCATAGGAACTTAATCTTTTTATATTAATTAACCTGTGGTAAAATTAATTTCCTTATAGTCATTTCACTTAAAGTTGCAGTTTCCAAGAAACCATCCTATGATGTTAAGTGAGGACTTAATTGTATGTAACATAGAGACAGTGCCCTGTTCTTCAGTTGGTTGCTTCCCACGAAGGGGCCTCCCAGGAAGCAAGAGAGGCAATATTCCAAGGAAGATTTTGAGAGATGGAGAAAAGGCGTTGAATGGCTTTCTTTCTCCTCTAGTTACAAATGTATCCCTAAGTTTCATTCAGATCCCTCAGCTATCTGAGTACGCATAGAGTATAGTAAGGAAAACAGGTCAAGCTCTCTAGTCCAGTAACAAAAGTAGGTCAAACTCTCTTGTCCTTACCTCTACCTGCTTGCTTACTTTCTTTAATTTCCCTGAAGTTACCACTCCTTATACCAGCTTTCTATATACCCCAACGAGTGTCCACATGAATATTTGCCCACACTACATGTGGCCACTGCCAAACACTGAGTCTCTCTGCGTGCCCTCTCTAAAAGCTTCCTGTGAATCTAAATTTGGTACTATGCCAGCAATATCATATGTGATCCTGCCCGTCTTTCTAATCTCTTGCCACTCTTCCCCTTATCCATTATGTCACAGGTACACTGTGCTTTCTACTCCTCTGATATACGACACTTGTTTCTGTCTTTTAGCCATTGTGATTATTGTTTTCTTTGCCCAGAATGCTCTTTTCCCAAACCTTTGCATGACTGGTTCCCTTTCATCATTCAGCTATGTTAAATTGCAGCTTCCTCAGAGAGGATTTCTCATGTAGTCATTCTCTATCCCATCACTCTGTTACCACTCAGCACTATCTAAAATTATTTTATTTATTTGCTTATCACATGTCTCCTTCACTGGAATGTAAGCCCCATGAGAACAAGAATTTCGTCTTTTAATTCAGCACTGGTACCTCAGCACCTAGAATGGCAGGCACTCAATGAACACAACCAAGGTTTTCTCAATGGGTTGTTACAGCTTTTTCCCTTAGGATTAGTTTCATGATGATTCTTAGTTTAATTTGAATCCCTTTTAGACGTGTAAGACTCGTCCTATATGATGTTTTGATAAGGTATTTGCCTTTTATGCCCTGAAGAGTCTTTGAATAACAGAGCTACATTATCTTTTAAAAATGTTCTCTTACATATACCCTAAACTGCCTTGAGAGCTTGAGAATCAGTCTTGGTTGTATTTGGCTGCAAGCAACAAAAATCTATGCATGTTGGCTTAAAGAAACAGGGTTTACTTTTCTCACATAACAAAAAGTCTGGAGTTAGATGACTATTTGTATTGGATCAGCTGCTCAGTGTTGTCTGAGTCAGCATCTCAATTTTTTTGGCCTTCCCCACAAAATCTCAAGATGCAGTTGTGACTCCAACTAATGTATCTACATTAAAGACAGAAGGAAGGGATGGTAGGGAAAGTTGTCCCCAGACCTATCTGTCTCTCTTATCAGGAAAGCAAATATTTTCCTGGGAATTCTCTAACAGACCTTTGCCTCTCTCTCTTTGATTAGATCTGGGTCACATGGATATTGCTGTCTGTCTATAGTAAAAGATGGGAAGGAAGAAAGGGGTTGGGAATGGCTGTTGTATCAGTTTTCCAACGGAATCTGTCAGAGAAGCTGAAGAAGCAAGCATACCATTGAAACAACAACACGCTCTGGGAAACAGCATCAACATGCTAAGATTCAAAGGAAGACAACACGAATAAATAATGATAGCTTCAAACTGTTGAACATTAATGTATCATGATTGCATTAGTTGCCTTGCATTTAGTATGTTACTTAGTGCTCACCCAAACTCAGATAAGGAAACTGAGGCTCAGAGAGGTGAAGTAACTTCCAGTCCTACCCCAGCTCACACAGTTGGTAAGGAGCAGTGGCGGAATTCATGCCTGGTTCTGATTCCAGTGATTGAGCACTTAACTCTTTTCTGAGTACACTGAAAATGACAAAGACTTATTAAAACCAGGGAATCCATAAAATTAGACTCAAAAGTTAATCAGTTGCCAGGCGCGGTGGCTCATGCCTGTGATCCTAGCACTTTGAGAGACCAAGGCAGGCAGATCACTTGAGGTCAGGAGTTTGAGACCAGTCTGGTCAACATGGTGAAACCCCATCTCTCTAAAAAATACAAAAAGTAGCCAGGTGTGATGGCCGTGCCTGTAATCCCAGCTACTCGAGAGGCTGAGGTGTGAGAATTGCTTGAACCCGGGAGGCGCAGGTTGCAGTGAACTGAGATCACGCCACTGCACTCCAGCCTGGGCAACAGAGTGAGACTCTGTCTCGAAAAAGAAAAAAAAAAGTTAATCAGTTACTTTTGCTTGGGAACTGAGTAAT
Organism: Piliocolobus tephrosceles; assembly: GCF_002776525.5. Classification (NCBI taxonomy): domain Eukaryota; kingdom Metazoa; phylum Chordata; class Mammalia; order Primates; family Cercopithecidae; genus Piliocolobus; species Piliocolobus tephrosceles. Next base: position 132,181,403 of record NC_045434.1, on the reverse strand, counting down.
GACCCTGAAGCTCATCTATCTAGTAACATTTAACACATGTAGTAATTCATTCAAATATGTATTAAAACACATGCAGTGTATTCTGCTACATATTATGTATGAGGGGACATAAAATGAATGAAATATACATAAATGTAAAATTTCATACTGCATTTATGAAATTTTCAGTCTAGAAGGAAAAGTAAGACTTGCACAGAAAGAGAATACAAATTGGAAAATGGCAAATACTAGACTGTTAGATCCACAAGGGTAGGAATCATGTCTGTTTTGGTTTGCCCCAATTGTGTCCTTACCAGGCATATTCCTGTACACAGCAGAAATTGAATACATATTTGCTCATTTCAACAAAAGAAAGGAACAGATAGAATGTGATTAGACTTCAGAGAAGGAAAGATATATTCCAATGGAAGGAATTAGGCAAGGTTTTGCAATGGAAGTAGTATATAACCTAGGACTTGAATGACACAAATGATTTGGGCCTAAAGAACTGAAAACAATAGGAGTGGTAGAAGAAAAGCATTCACAGAAGAAGTATCAGCAGGAGCAAGGCACAGAAGAAAATCATGCACTGTCTCTAGGGAACAATATGTGCCTTATACACAGGTCACTTGAATGCAGTCGAAAAATCAGTGGGTGGCAGGTCATGGAGAGCCTTGGATACTACACTAGAGGGTTTGAATTTTTTTCTGAGGCATGAGAGAGACAATGGGGTGACATGAGCAGAGCTGTACTTCAGGAGGATGAACCTGCCAGCAATTTTAAGATGTATTGGAATGAAGACAAGCTGGTATGAGGTGGAGGTTGCACTTAGAAGGCTAGTGTAACATTCCAGATGGAAACAGTGCCAGCCCAAGGAAGGCCTAAACCTGGGCAACTGGAGAGGAGGCAATAGGTTTAAAAGACGTGCATAGAAGAAGGCAGTACCTGCCATTCATTTGAAGCAGGAGGCCAGTGAGATGGAAAAATATCAAAGATGGAATACGATTTTTTAACTAGAGTGACTGAAGAATAGTAGTACCATGAAAATAAATCAAGCTCACTGAAGGAAAGCCTCATATTGGCTGATCTGTGAGGAGAAATGCTAAGCTTCGTTTTGGTCATTTTGAGTTTGAAGGCCTTTTTGGATATTCAAGTATGAATAAAGTTTAGGTGTTAAGTGTTAACAGATTCTCTGTCAGCAAGGAAGTGATGGTCAAAATCCAAGGAGTATTCCAGGAAGAGCACAGACAGGAACAGATTCTAAAGACAGATCCATGGTGCCCTTCAGCGTGCTAAAGCCATCCTGGGCCCTTATCACTGCGTCTAGGTAACCAGGGTTTACACAATAAAGGAGTTTGGGTAACAGAGGATGTCTTTGGAGACCCTAAAGTATTGTCAGTAATTTTGGTTGGGGGTATGTGTGCATGTGTGTATGTGTATTTGTGCTTATGTGTGTGTGTGTGTGTGTGTCAGAGAGAGACAGAGAGATGGGGGGTGGGGAGAGGGAGACAGACAGACACTGGTTCTTCAATGATTTAGTGATTGCCAGTTCTGCCCTAAGCAGTTTTTATAGTGGGAAGCAGGGGGCAGCAGAGTCCCACCTTTCAAAGGGATTCCGACCATAACATCACATTTTTCTGTATCTTTTTGTTGTTGTTGTCAGTGAAACCATATCCCCTTCTTAAAGTTGGAGAAAATAATTTCTAAGTTGCTGTCGTTGGGCACAGCATATGGATCTGGAGCTTAACTCTTGGGGAGCCTATCTCCAAGCTGATTATAAAAACCTCTTTTAAAGAAGGGAGTTAAGAACTGAAAGAACTTATTTACTGGTGATGGTCTGATTGATGCTATTTCAATGAAAGAGCTGGGATTAGAATTTCAATGGGGAATTTTTAGCCTGAAGGCTAACTCTGTCCTGAAGACTTTGGTTTGCATTTAAAGAAAAGAGAATTAGATTCATCGCAGCAGCACTTTTAAGATACATTTGCTATTATAGTTACAAGGACTGAATACAGTCCACAGTCCTTGCTGCTATTGGCAGGGTTTCCTTAAGACAGGTTGACCTGGGATAAGAGTAGGAAATGAAGCCACGGTTACAATAATAACTCATTGCTTTTTTTTTTTTTTTTTTTGAGACGGAGTCTTGCTCTGTCTCCCAGGCTGGGGTGCAGTGGCGCGATCTCGGCTCACTGCAAGCTCCGCCTCCAGGGTTCACGCCATTCTCCTGCCTCAGTCTCCCGAGCAGCTGGGACTACAGGCGCCCGCCACCGCGCCCGGCTAATTTTTTGTATTTTTGTAGAGATGGGGTTTCCCCGTGTTAGCCAGGATGGTCTCGATCTCCTGACCTTGTGATCCACCTGCCTCGGCCTCCCAAAGTGCTGGGATTACAGGCGTGAGTCACCGTGCCCGGCCACTTTTTTTTTTTTTTTTTTTTTTAAACCAAACTCACTGTTGCAGAACTTCTAGTTCTTTCTCATCTCTGTTGATTTACCTCTCGGTCTTTGCCTGCTGTCTAGACTGCCTGTGAAGCAAGTGGCACGAGGCTTCTTCTTTCTGTTTCTAGTGCTTGGCTGTGGTGTCTTCCACCAAGTGACGTACTGCTGAGCCCTGAGCAGTGGGTCCTACTGTTGCAGAGCCATGCTGGATTGTGCAGAGGTGAGGGCTTGCTTCTGCCTTTTCTGCCATGCTTTGTTTGGTGGACAAGGACCATATCTACTGTGCATTTTCACATCTGATTGCCTACGATGTATAGGTGTTTGACGATTTTTTTGATTGTTGTTGAATAGGCACCACAGACTTTTCAGCTCCATCTTATGGAATTTCAAATTAAAAAGTATTAAATTAGTTCTTGTACTTTTTCTTTCTAGGTTTCAGACATATATCCATAGGGATAAGAACAGAAAGCAAACTCTCATGAGTTTCAGAAAAAAGATTGGGGCAATGTGCAAATAACGGTGTTTAGTGCAAATTGTTGAGTTGAGATGAAGTGTGAGGTGGGGGCTGCACACACGTGTGTCTTTAATATTGCTTTTGACTCTGGCCACACTACGCAATCTCTATCTTCAGTTCTTTGATTATGGTGTTCCCCTTAAACTTTCAGGCCTTTGTTCATAGTGTTTTTCCCCTGGTCATCTTTTTCCTCTTTTCTGTTTCATGAGCTTTTCTTTCCTGCCCTAGTTTTCTTTTCCCCCCATAGCACTTACCACTTTTGAACACATTATATAATTTATTATGTTTATTGTCTGTTCTCCCATCCTCCTGCTAGCATATACACTCCATGAGTGCAGGGATCTTTGTTTTGTTCATTGATCTATCTCAAGCACCTAGAGTACTGCTTTGAATAGAATTGGTATTCAATAAATGTTTGTTAAATGTGCGAGCGGATCCTTGAAGGCGCAACTCAAATGTTATTGCCTCAGCGAAGCGTTCCATGTCCAACCTCTACTCTCAAACCTGGATAAAATTTGTTTATTCTTCTATATTATCACTGTACTTTGTTTATATTTGTGTCACAGCAGTTAGTCTATCATAAAGAGTGAATTCATGTTTCAATAAAAATGATAATGTAATAAAATATTAAATTGGACATTTTAACTGAGGTGCCAAGTTGCAATAAGTGTGAAATTTCAAAGTGGATTGCCATCCAAAAATGCAAATTTTCATGAGTTTCTTGACTCTTAAAAAACCCCACCCACATTAAAGATATCGAAGGATCAAGAGAGTGGAGATAAGGAGAAGTCTGCCAGGATTTCTTCTGAGAAAGCGTGGTTGTGAGTACCCTGCCCCTGCCAGGAAGAGCACAGAGACTGCTTTTCCCTTCAGATGAAGTCCAGGGAGAGCTTCTGAAGGGACCTCATGGAGATGTGTGTCTCTGGCAGTGAGGAACACACAGCTGCTTTCTGAATCCTTCTTGGAAAATTTAAAAGGCAAAGAGACATGCCGGCCAGCTGCTCTAACGGCAGGAGCAAGGAGACACGCCCAGAGTTAACTGGGGAAGAGTTTCACCTGGAGCAAATGTGAGCCATGTGGGAGCCTGAGTCAGGCAGGAGTCATTTAAAATCCTTCCCAAGATGGCTGCCTGGAGGAGAGACAGGGGACCGCAGAGAAAGGAGGTGGCTAGCCAGGGTAAGATACATTATTTCTGTCAGATGAAAAGTATTCGAATATTTCAAATTTATTTTTTTGGTTTGGAGAGGGCCCTGAAGAACCCAGGGAATTGTTAGAAAAAGTCATCTTTAAACACCTATCAGGCCCTCAGAGCAAGAAGCTGGCCCAAAAGAGAATCAGTTAAAATAAGAACTTTCTGCCCACCTTTCCCGCTCCTCCATCCCGCTTTCTTTGCCTCTGGCAGGGTCAGAAACTAGACAACAAGCTGGGGGAGAGAAGAAATGCTGAGGGCTGGAAAGGCCTGTGGGGATGGGGCAAGGAAGAGGCCTCTCTTTCTTACTAAATGCTGCCATCCTGCAGCAAAACCCTCCTGGGAGACAATTTAACATTAAATCAGGTTACAAGTTATACTTCTTATGAGGGACTGGACTTTCTGATTTCTGAATTAAGAGTTTTTATGGCCTAAAGTGACCTGAATGCTTTTTTTAAAAAAAATTATTATTGCCTAGGAATAATCAGAAAGGTTGTGATGATGCCTGAAATTTTGTCCAGGGTCATGCATTTTAAAAGGGACAGAGGGAGTCAGAAATAGTCATGCTGTATGATTACCTCCCATGAGCACTCACAGTGTCAGTGACAATAATCGTGTTTGCTAATGTTTATTGCGCATCCACTGTTTTTCAGGCACTCTGCTAAATATTAATATATTTGCCTGTGCCCAACAACCCTATGTGGTAGGAACTCTTCTCATCCCATTTTGCACATAGGAAAACTCAAGTTCAAAGACATTAGATAACTTTCCTGAGGTTTCCAACCAGTTAGAAATAGAGTCAGTGTGTGAACCCAGGTGGTCTTACCGTATTTTATTCTTTAATAGATTCAGATTTCCTTAGGAATTTGTGTTTATATTCTTTTTTTTTTTTTTTTTTTTTTGAGACAGAATCTATCTTGCTCTGTCACCCAGGCTGGAGTGCAGTGGTGCGATCTCAGCTCACTGCAACCTCCGCCTCCCAGGTTCAAATGAATCTTTTGCCTCAGCCTCCTGAGTAGCTGGGATTACAGGTGCCCGCCATCTCACCTGGTTAGTTTTTGTATTTTTTAAAAATAGATACGGAGTTTTATCCTGTTGCCCAGGCTGGTCTCAAACTCGACCTTAGGTGATCCTCCTGCCTCAGCCTCCCAAAGTGCTAGGATTACAGGCGTGAGCCACTGTGCCTGGCCTTGTGTTCATATTCCCTGTGTACAGCACAGGGTCTGGCATCTTGTGCTGAACAGGGTCTTGCTCTTTTGCCCAGGCTGGAGTACAGTGTGTGTGATCACGGCTCACTGTAGCCTTGATTCCAGGCTCGATCAATCCTCCCATCTCAGCCTCCTGAGTAGCTGGGACTACAGGTGTGTGCCACCATGCACAGCTAATTTTCATGTTTTTTTTGTAGAGGCAGGGTTTCACCATGCTGTTCAGGCTGGTCTTGAGCTCTTGGGCTCAAGTGATCTGCCCACCTTGGCCTCCCAAAGTGCTGGGATTACAGGCATGAGTTATCACGCTTGGCCTAAACAAAATTTTTAATTTTTAATATATGTTGTTGGCAATATTTTACAGTAACACATATAAAATTCAGCAAAATGTAGTAACAAGGAACGCAGACTTTAGAGTCAGCGGACATGGATTTGAATCCTGGTTCCAAACCTCTCGATCGCTGTTCTGTCTTTGGGAAAATGACTTAACCTGTCCATGCCCCAGTTTCCTCATTTATAAAATAGAAAAATAGTACCTATATCATAGTGTTATGGTGAGGACCAAATAAGATAATAAACATAAAGCACCTAGCACTGCCTAGCATTCGGCACATGGTAGATGTACTTGTCATACCCTGTGACTCAAAAATGGGATGACAGTTACTTATTTGGGTTATGTGTTATTTTGTATTTCTGAATTATCAGCAGTAGAGTTTGATCATAGTATACAGTCAGACTTAACCCTGAGAAAAATTGTGAAGTACAATTGAAGTGCTTGACCAAGCCCACATGCTCCATTCCCGCAGCAGTCATGCCTTCGGATGCGCCTGCTGGCTGGGGGCTGCTGCTAGTTAACCACTCACTGCTCCCCTGTGCATCAGCCCGCCTTGTAAGGTGTGTGTTTGTAGTGCGTCCCTGTTCTTGTTCCTCATTCTGTTTGTCATTGTAATTACATAATTCAGTTAAATATCATTTAAACAGAGTATGAATATGAAGAGACTGGAGGACTTTTACAGTTATCTCCTTGCCTTGTCTTTTCTCTCTAATGAGGGCACTCTTTCCTCATGCTTGCTTCCCTTTGTTTAGGACAAAGAACTGACTAAATTCATTTATACTAAGGCATAAATGCCTGCTGCCCCTCTCAGGGTCAACTGCATTTTAATAGAGATTTAATGCTCTAGCCAAAGGAAGAAAGCTCTAATTTTGGAAGTTGGGTAAGATGACTGATTTGTCCTATCCAAAAACATGTCATAAATCCTCCTTCATCCCTCCTCTGCATACTTTGAAATATGTTGTTATTTCTGTTACGGTTGTGCATTGTGTCTCCATGGCCATTCATACCTCTGGCCAGGGGAAATGTATGTTAACCCTTTTCTGATTTGCCTTGAGAATACTCACCAGTGGCGTTAGTGGCTGCAAGACCCCGAGATAACCTTGCCACAAAATATCTCACTTTTATTATTATTTTTGCATTGCTCTAGTATATTGACTTTGAAAACGAAAAACGTCATTCTATTTATCGCATTCTGCTTTTAGTAGTGGTATTCTGGCTTACAAAATATAGTAATTCTCGATTGCTGAAAATGTCAGATCCTAGAAAACATAGCATTCCCATGTGTGATGTTAACATTGTCTTTGAACAATTGTTGCCTGAAGATTGATTTGATGAATCCAATTTTTCTGAAATAGACAATTCTGATATTAGCGCTGTTTAGAAATAACTCCAAGAACGGCGGTATGGTTTGGTTCTGTGTCCCCACCAAAATCTCATCTTAAATTGTAATCCCCACGTGTCGAGGGAGGGAGGTGATGGGATCATGTGGATGGTTCCCCCATGCTCTTCTCATGATAGCGAGTAGCAGTTTAGTAGATAGTAAGTAGTAGTTTCCTTGCTCCTCCCTCTCTGACCACCTTGTGAAGAAGGTGCCTGCTTCCCCTTCCACCATAATTATAAGTTTCTTGAGGCCTCTCCAGCCATGCAGAAGTGAGTCAGTTAAGCCTATTTTCTTTATAAATTATCCAGTCTTAGGGAAGTTCTTAGAAGTATGAGAATGGATGAATGCAAATAGTTTTTATCTTCTATTTTCACATTGAAAATCAGTCAGATTTGCTTCAGCCTCAAAGAGTGTGCTTATGTAAAATTAAATGACTGCTGGCAGTGAGCGGCACATTTTTTTTCTAAATGGGTTAATTGTCTAATTGTAATTTTTCTTGTTTCACTGAGAGTGGTGCAGTACGCATTGTAGTTAAATTTGGAAGCAGAAGCTATGAAACAACTTCTCCCACCCACAGAATATACTCACACCTTTTGTTCTTTTGTGGCCAACCCCGAGGTACAAAGATACTCATAAAATTTAAGTTGTTTACTGAATTCCCATATGGAAACATGGGCCTTTTATTTATTTTTGCACAATGCCTTGGTAAATGTTCATAGAACAAAAAGCCTGATTCCCACTTAATATATATTTATATGTTCATATATGTTCATTTAGTGAAGAATTAAGAACGTGTTATAACTGAAATTATACAATTTAAGGAACTTAGAGAAATTATAGTCCAAACACCTCATTTTATGCATAAGGAAATTGAGCCAAAGAGAAGTGACTTGCCTAAGTTCATAGAGTGAGTTAGAACTCAGATCTTCTGACTCTTAATCTGGGGCTCTTTTGCTGTTCTAGCTATTATATTTGAAAATATTTTAATAATGTCCAACATTTATTGACTAGATATTACATTCCAGATGTTATTAATAACTCTTTACATTTATTAATCATTTTACTCTTACAACAGCCCTACGAAGTGGGTACTATTATTATCCTATTTTACAAATGCAGAAACTAAAGCATACAGAGTTACATAACTTGTGCAAGGTCAAAAGGTAGAATCAGATCTTCAAAGTAGGAATTTTAACAGAAGGTACTCCAGATAGATGGGGATTTCTTTGGCTCTTCTTATTTTCTCCAGTCTACATCTTTTGAATACTTGAGAATTTACTCAATAGCTTTCTTACACATAAGGGAATGACAGTCTTGGTAATTGTACTTCCCATGAATTGTCCTAAGTGGAAATTAACTTGGGCTGGTGTTCAGCTATGCTCTGAACCTCGGGTATGCATTGAGTATGCCGGTTAAGATTATCCAGATAGTCCTTGCTTTTCTGTAAGATGCCCCACCACCTTTTTAGAGATGATTATTCTTTACAGTTAAGTAGTTGTGAGGTAACATGAGTTATGGGTCCCTCCCCTGAACTCAACACAGAAGCTGTGACAGAGCACGAAGTAGGTCATTGACTCTGAAAGAAGGACAAAAAATTGTGACAAGTCCCTGAAGAGAGAAAAATTTGATGAGCCCCTTTATTGGAAATCAGTGGTTGCCCAGAGCAGAAGAAGGCCATGTGCCTAGGACAGGAGTAGGCAATGGATAAGTTTTCAGTTGTGCCATTTCTTTTCCTCCTCCCCATAGTTCTGAGTAGGTCATGACCTGAAGTGTCAACAAAGAAAAATGGTAGCACTAGCCCAGCAACCGGTGGGAGTAGGGGAGTAACATCAGGCTTCTACTTGAGACAGGCTGGGGATGGGAGCAGATGAAAGCCAGAGGTCTTCATCCTGGCCCACATATACCCATACCATAAGGGGTAGGCCATAAAAAAGACCAGGATGGGGATTCTCTATGAAGCATGGTCCTCTGGTGCAGGAAATGCCAGTGGGAAGTGGTCAAACCTAGATTTTAATGCCAGACACTGTCCACTAGAAGGCACATCTCCCGTTTTATACTCCCTAAGCTCACACGAAGGAGAATAAGGGACTGGGTTTTTGTGCCTCACTTTTAGGTGCATAACTGATCCGTGTTCTCTAGGGGGTCGGTTTCATAGAAGAACCTGCATACTGAAAGGAAAGAAATACCAGGGGAGTAAAACCACTGTTACAGAAAGAAAATAAATGGAACAACCTATACCAGGTTTAATGCAGAATTAATGAAACCAAAGAATAAGAATTTAAAATAAGCATACTATCATCTAATAGACAGATAGGAAACAAGCTGAAGATATGAAGCAGTAACAAGAAGTCAGGAAGAACACAGTGCAAATATTGGGTATGAAATTGTAATTGTTGAAAATAAGAATTCAATAAATTGATTAAATAGCGAGTGAATATAGCCACAGAATGAATTAGTGAATTGGAAGATGAGGACAAGGAACTCTTTTGGAAGGCATTAAGGATAAAGAGATAGAAAGTATAAAGTGAATGTTAAGAGATTGGCAGGATTGGCTTAGAGCTTTATACATTGGTGTATCAGTCAGGGTCCCTGTTGGCAAGAGAGAACACATTAAGCTGGAATTTTAAAGAGAACTTAATTAAAGCACGATTTAAATAATAGAATTTAAGGTGGAGGACATGGTATACTGGTAAAAGGAACAACAAATCAAGAAGATGTAATAATAAAAGACAAAACTGACAAACCATGGAGAAAAAAATGGATAAATTAAAAATTATAGTTGGAGATATTGTTGTATTGCTTTCAAGAACTAATTGAGCAAGCAAAAAGCAAATAAATATCGGTATAAATAATATAATTAATAGGCTTGAAACACATACACATGTAAGCAATATAATCTTACTCTCAGCAGACAGTATAAATCATTTTCTAGCACAGGTAGAACATTCAAAAACTTTACTATATACCAAGCACGAAGAAGTCTAGGTAAAGGTAATCAGCACTACTCAGACCATGTTCTCTGACCAAAGGGCAAAAAAATAAGATATCATTTTTTGAATAAAAGTACCATGGAGAAAAGTTGTAAGGGAAACTGGGAAGTACATAGAAGAGAAAGACAATGAAAAGACTATGTAGTATCTTCATGTAGCCAAAATAAAGCTTAGAAATAAATGTATAGCTCTGATAGAAAGTAAGAGAATATAATCAAATAAACTAATATTTCAATTCAGAAAGCTGGAAAAAGATAAGTTGAATACACTAAGAAAAAGTAACCAGGAGGAAGGAAAAAGAAACAAAACAAAAGAAAACCGAGACAAAATAATAAACTATAGAATTACTTCAAATTAGAGAAGACTAGTAAGTTGAAAAGCTCATTGTCTGAAAATTTTAAGATGGGCTATAATAGCTAACACCTATATAGTGTTTACTGCATTGTTACACTTGCGTAGCAGTTGTATATTACTCTAAACTCTTTACATCTACTAATGCATTTTATCCTCATGACAACCCTATGAGATAGGTACTATAATCTCCATTTTACAGATGAGGAAATAAAGCAGAAGAGGCATATTAAATTTTGCAAATTAGAGAGTGTAAAGGAAACAGTTGCATATGCAAAGATATTATGAAACTTGAAGACTATCATGACCAAATGTTGACCAAAATGTTGAAAACAAGAAATAAATGAATAAATTTCTGGAATAATACAAAATGTCAAACTTGTTTTAAGAAGAAAGAAAATTTGAATAAGTCAAAGACCAATAAAGAGTCTGATGTTATAAAGATATCCCTCCCCTCAAAAAGCCCCAGGCCTGGGTGGTTTTATAGATGACTTCTATCAGTTTTTCAAGAAAGAGGACATCTCTATCTTAATCAAATTGTACAACAAAATAGAAAATTAAAGGCAACTGCCCAAAATATTTTTAAAAATTAAGATGACATTTACATAACATAAAATTAAACATTTTAAAGTGCTCAATTTATTTTATAGAGTTAAATTGTCAATGATTTAAAAACTGGATCAAGATAGTATGGGGGAGAAAGAAAATTAGTGATGCACTTTACTTATGAGCCCATTTAAAAACTCTGAAAAAATGCTAAATGAAATATAAGCTAATAAAACTCTGACATTATACTATGAAATGATACATTACAATCAAGTAGGGTTTATCTATTGAATGCAAAGCTGGCTTAGTATCTGCAAATCTATCAGAGTAATTCACCACATTAACAGACTAAAGGAGAAAAATTATGCAATGATTTTAATCCACATGAAAAATTGTGATGTAGTTTAGCATACATATCTTGAAAAACAAAGCCAGAAAACTGGCAATAGAAAGGGTGTAATACAATATAGACCACATTCAATAATCTTCAAGAAACACAGTACTTAACAATGACGAATTCCTTTTGAAATTCAGGAAAATTTGAGGATGTCCTTTATCTTTATTTTAATAATGACTCAACATTCTACTGAGGATTCTAGCCAGTGTAATAAGAAAAATAAGTAAGAAATTGGAAGGGAAGAGACATAACAGTCATAATTTACAGGTGATAGAATTATCAACATGGAAAATCTAGCAGAGTTTAGCAGTCAATTAGAGCTTATATGAGAGTTCAACAGTGTTATCTGATACAAGATAAACTTACATACATCGATAGTGCACTTTCTATACTAACAATAACTCACTAGAGTATGATGAAAAAGAAGATATTATTTATAATATTAACAGTAACAAAAAACAATAAAGTATCCAGGAATTACCTAGTAAAGAACACATAGGACTTTTAAAGAGAAAAGTTTTAAACTTTTCAAGGGACATAAAAAGATCAGAATAAATAGAGTTCATGGATGGCATTACTTATAAAAATATCAACTTCTTTCTATATCTATACATTATACAATATTAATAAAAATTCTAGTAGGATTTTTTCAAGAACTCAAGGTTTAAAAAATTTACCTGGAATGAATATTCATGAAGAGTTATTTTTTTGAAAAGGGATAACAAGGAGAAGAAACATGTGCAAGGCTATTTTATGATAAACCATGTAGAACACACATAAGAACAAATGGAAAAAATGAAACAAAATTAATAGTGCAGACAGAGCCATGGATACATGGTGGTGTCATAAAATGGATGGAAAATGATAGATTGTTCACTACAGTGTGTTTGGAACATTATATAGCATTGGCTTACTCTTTCACCAACTGTATCTCCAATACTGTTGGATCTTTATTTTACATTATGTACATAGTTGAACCTAAGATGGATTAAAGACCTAAAGGTGAATGTGGAACAACATATCAAATAGAATTTATTATGAATATTGGTAACAAACCATAGTAGTATTTATAGTACTTGTGAATTTCATTAGTAGAAATTATAGATATTTCCATGCCACATTAAATTGTTGTAGAAATGTCATTAATACTTTGAGATTATGGTAATTTTTAGATCTACTGACTTGTTTTCCGATTGAATGCTTTAATAAAGTAGTACATGTATTGCTATGTCACAAATAAAAATATTTTGATAACAGTCTTTCAATAAATTGGTTTTCTTCATAATTCCAAGTATTTTATTTTATTATTTAAGGGCAATGTTTTGAGTAGAACATAAGCTCTATCAGACTGTCAGAGGGGTCCTTGGCACTAAAACAGGGTTCAGAAATTCTGAGAAAGAGGAAGTGATCTGTAGGTCAGATGCTAATGAAAGATCAAGTGAGGTGAAGACTGCAAAGGAGACATCAGATTTGGCTGCCATTACAATAATTATGTTAGAGAGTCCCTATTCTAGGGGTGAAGGTGGAGGCAAAATCTGGATTAGAGTGAGCTGAGAAGTGAATCCAATAAAGGGCATGCAAATAAGGAAGTCAACTATTTCTTTGGCAGTAAAGGGAAAGAACTGTAACAGGATCAAGAAGAAAATGAAGAAAAAAATGAATGTACTTATAAGAAGAAGACAAGAATCTGGTGGAAAGGGAGGGGCTGAGAGGAGAGGAGGAGGATGATGGAGGACATGAGGTCTCAGACAATACAGGATGGAAGGAAATGGAGAACTTGGAGGCATTCGTCTCAGACCAGGGTTGATGGGCACAATGGGCTCAAATTTAGATAAATTAGGGGGAAAAGGAAAAGGACATGAAGGACTTTCAACTTTTGCTGGCTTCTCCTCTGCCCCAACCACCATCTCCCAAAAATGTTGAGGGCAGGGATGATTTATGGGCTTTGCGCTTAAGAGTATGAAGGTATGTAAAAGCTGGTGTGGAGTATGGTAAGGTTTCTGAGCAGAGATAAGGAAAGGTCTCTGCAGAGCAGGTCTAGGGAATCTAGAGGTCAGAAACCACTCAGTTGTAATAAAGCCAACACATCCAAAGTGAGAAAAGAGGTAAACAGCTAAGAGCAACTGTGCGTTGAACTCAGGAGAGCAGTTAAAAGAGACTGACCTGGAAGCGTGTGTGTGTGTGTGTGTGTGTGTGTGTGTTTGTAAGCTATGCAATTCATTTCCTGTGAAGGTGAAAGTAAGCATATACACCATGGAATACTATGCAGCCATAAAAAAGGATGAGTTCATGTCCTTTGCAGGGACATGGATGAAGCTGGAAATGATCATTCTCAGCAAACTAACACAGGAACAGAAAACCAACACCACATGCTCTCACTCGTAAGTGGGAGTTGAACAATGAGAACACATGGACACAGGGAGGGGAACATCACACACTGGGGAGCTAGGGGAGGGATAGCATTAAGATAAATATCTAATGTAGGTGACAGGTTGATGGGTGCAGCAAACCACCGTGGCACGTGTATACCTGTGTAACAAACCTGCACGTTCTGAACATGTATCCCAGAACTTAAAGTAAAATAAAAAAAGAGAAAGGTGCTTAATCAATGGTAACATTCTTTTTCTATATCATGTTTAAAGCTTTCATTTTGAAAAAATTCTTGAGAGGTTTTATGCCTTATGTCCTCCTTGTTTCAGTTCTGTATTTGTTCTTTTAGTTCTCAGCTATATAGAATGTTCAAGAGTGCCTAGAGAAGGTGACGGAAGCCTGGCGTATCTTATTTTTTCTACAAAGGAATAGCGTAATCACTTACACACAGCAAAATCTCCCAATTTTGTGCTTTATTTAGCAGTTTAATAGAATATTTTCCTATTTGGAAGTGCTCTTATTTGTCTTTGGATTAAAAGTAATAAAACACAAAAATCTTAGGAATAACTAGTGTTTTGATTTTGGAAAATAAATTCACCATTTGACACCAATGAGTTAAAGACAATTTACTTGTTAATATACCGATGAAAAATCCTGTAAAAATTGTGATAAAATTTATGTTCCATTCTAATTTATTTGTTCATGCAATAGAGAAAACAAAACACGTTAAAATCTTTTGCTTAATGTATTGATTTTGTTATTTGAGTTTTTGTATTTTAAACGCAAAATAGAAAATGTAAAAATTAATTGAAATGGGAAAAAGAAGAATGCAGAAACTGGGGCCAACCATCTATTTCACATAAGCTTTGTGCAAAAGAAAGTGAAGACTAAGAATCCATCTGGAGATGCTAAAGAAAGGAGACCGATTTTTTAGCAGCCGTAAAAGAACCTTCGCTTCAAATGAGAAAGAGTCCCTTCAAAATGGTCACCTTGGAAAGGAAAGCACTTGTTGTAATGATGTTATCCTTACTCACATTATTTATAAAACACTTGTTTTAGAATTTCTCCTGGATCCTATTGACTTTTGTTTTTTGGTAATGTTTTCAGTAATGGAAAAAAATCTTTCTCTGTGGAGGAATGAGTTTGATTTTTAGAAATAGTAAAAGTCCTTCAGAAACAGGTCCATTGAAACAGCAAACAAACTATTCTTGGTCAAAGATAGGAAGCATGACCACAGTGCAATGAGATGAATTTTCTTACATTGGAAAAAAACCAAAACTGCCTGTGACGGTTATGTTGGTTTTGTATGTGAGACAAATTAGAAAGGCAAGTAGAATTCAAATTATAGAGGTTTGCATTGCAAAGCAAATGACTTTGAATGTAATTTTAAATGCAATGGGAGATTAATTAAAGGTTTTTGGGCAGTGGAATGACATATATAATAATAATGAAAGTAGGGGAAGTGAATGGGGTGTGAAAAACCAATTCAAATGTCTTTCTGAGATCTAGGATCTTATGATTTGCTTATAATGTCCTGACATAATAACTCTTGTCAGGAAAAGGAAATGGGTTGGTATGATTTGTTAGTAAACTGCTATTCTATCCTTTCAGGGTAGAAAAAATTTCCCTTGACGGAGAGGACAGAAGTGGGAGAGGGGAAAAGAAGAAGGATTAACTGTTGATAATCAGTGTGATTGTGGGCCATTAATTGATTAAATCACCAGTTAAATTATTCAGTAATTAATACTTTAAAAATCCTTTTAAAATGGTGCACAACACCTTTTAAAGGGGGCTACATATTTTATCTTGTTTGTATCTTGGTGTATTTTCTATAATGTCTAAAATTTAGAAATAATGTTTTATTAGTGGCTAGTTGAGTGGCCTTTTGCCCTGAATTTTTTTTTTTCTTTCTGAGGGCATCAACATTCACTTGGTCAAATTAGAAACTTCTGAATTATTCTAAACACTTTACTTTTCTATGCCATCCACATTCAATATATAATAAAGTCCTATTTTGCCACACTATCACTGCCTTATTTTAGGTAATCATAAATTGCGTATAAACTGTAACAGCTTTCTAATTGATCTTTTAAAATACCATCTCAATACCCTTTGATATTTATTGGTTAATTCATTTAATCATGCGCAAAATTAACAAATGGCTTCTATAACAGGTACTGTGTTGGGTTCTGGGTATACCATAATAAAAAAAGTAGACAGCATCCCTGCTTTCATAGATTTATAATTTAGTGGGAATACGGTTATAAACTTAAAAATGATTATGAAATGTAATCAGTGTTAGGAAAAGATAGGGATGAGGGGGAGTGCACTGTAGCCACATCAATCTTTCTAAAGATAAATCTGACTATGCTTTAAATCTTGCATTTATTTCCAATTGCCTGCAGGACTAAATCTAGACTATTTAAAATTGCTCAGAAGTAACCATATGTTTGAACCCTCATATCTAGCACAGTATCAAATTCATAGAGGGTCAATGAATATCAGTGGAATGAATGAATGATAAAACTTAAAAATGGTTTAAAGACAATTCTGCACTTACTTGCATTAATAAAATTTGTTAGTTTTGAAACAGATTGCCAAATACTTTATGAAAGGGAAAAGAATGTTTCCATCGCTGAGCCCATATTGCTTTTAGAACTATGTTTTTTATTATTGAAAACACTGCTAGAATTTTAATGGAAATATCAGAATGTCCTATTACTATAAAGTGTAAAGCATTGCTTTTTTGTGTGTGGCAGGAGAAGTCTGTAGAAAGGGTAGTGAAAAACAGATTGACATTTGGTCATTATTTCTTATCAAGGGTGTTTTACTTGTAATGCTATTTGACAGCTATATTCTAGGTCTGACAGCATTGAACCAGCTTAATTCCCACTGAACTGCTCTAAATAGGCAGTATTGCAATCAGTTTAACAACCCCTGGAGGCAATAAAATCTCTCCTTTGAACGAATACTCAAGGGGAAGAAATCTAAGATTTATAAAGGGCAGCAAGTATTCAAGAAAGGGGCAAAGTTTATGTGTGAGCCTATAATTGATGTTTCCTTTGTTGGAAAAGGAAGCTTGAGGATGCTTTAAGAATTAATCTTTAACAAGTTCTAATCTGCACTAACAAGTGTGTTCAAGATGAGTGAAAGAGATATGTGATTCTGAGAGTTGAGTTGCTTCCAGCCAACTAAGAAAATTTGGGGGAGTCATAAAAGTATGAGAAAGAAACTTTAAAATTAAACTGGATGACTTTAGCTGCATCTCTTTGAGGTCTGTGCCAGAGGGCCGCCATTGCTACAGACTGTTGATGATGCTTTACGGTTGGCTCATGGTTTGTACTTGCCTAATATGTATGGACCTGGATGAAGAAATTTCCAGACAAACATAAAATCATCCTCATTCTAAATGAGCTTGGCTGTTTATCTTCTGTTGGTGGTAAGTTAGTGAAACGGTTTAAGCAGGGTTTACATTAAGATAGTCCTAGGTTTAAATCTCTGTTCCCACCACGACTAGCTGTGGTGGAATACCCCATCCTTGGGAATGTTATGCTATTATTCACAGCCATCTCGTCTGTAAAATGAGGATGAAGTTCCTATGGACTGCGGAGGTTTGGAAGTATGTAGCTCAGGAGAAACGTTTAATTCAATGTGGGCCAAAGAGTAACAGCTGATTTAAATGAGGTCTTACTATGTGCTAAGCAGCTATGCTAAGGGCTTTAAACTGCTAGATCCTCACGGTAACCATATAATGTAGGTTCAACAGTATAGTACAGAGAATGCTCTGAGGTTGGGCAATATTAGGAGCAATAGGTCAAAATATATAACCTGTTATTTTTTAAACTCCAGGGCTCAAGCGATCCTCCTACCTTAGCCTCCCAAAGTGCTTAGATTACAGGCATGAAGCCACCATGCCAGGTACTTGTTACTTATGTCCCCGGGACTTAATTGCTAGGGAAGTAACTTTGTCCTTGTCAGTGGAACCCACAAAGCTTGCTGCTGAAACTTTGGAAATCCTCAGCACATCTGGGTGTTCACGTCCCCTAGGGTGGTAGTGGCGCAGGCACGACCATCAAATCTCCAATGAGAGCTGTTGTCATTTCTCCATTTTAATATTTATGTAGTATATATGTACATATGCAATACACATACATTTCTGTGTGTGTATGGGCATATTACTGATTCCTACAGCCCTGGTTCTTTACCTCACCACTTGCACTCATGTTGCTGGCTGCAACTTCCGTAACACTAGCAGAGCCGGGCAAGAGGATAAACTTTCCATGCTTTCCATATATATAGTACTCCTGACTAGGACTGTCATCCGCAACCATCTATTTAATTTATTAAATTCCATTCATCTTTTGGGTCTCAGGTTAAGTATTACGTCCTCCAGCAATTTACAATGTCATTGTAATAGTCATTTTTACTGTTTACCATTATCTCTCCCTTCCCTTCCCTTCCCCTCCCTTCCCCTCCCTTCCCTCCCTCCCTCCCTCTCTCTCTCTTTCTCTCTCTCTCTCTTTCTTTCTTTCTTTCTTTTCTTTCTCTTCCTTCCTTCCTCCCTTCCTCCCTCCCTCCCTCCCTTTCTTCCTTCCTTCCTTTCTTTTCTTTTCTTTTCTTTCTTTCTTTCTTTCTTCCTTTCTTTCTTTCTCTTTCCCCTCCCTTCTTTGTTTCCCCTCTTTCTTTCTCTTTCTTCCTTTCTTTCCCCTCCCTTCTTTCTTTTCTTTTCTTTTCTTTCTTTCTTTCTTTCTTTCTTTCTTTCTTTCTTTCTTTCTTTCTTTCTTTCTTTCTTTCTTTCTTTCTTTCTTTCTTTC